>NC_056732.1:877468240-877768240 GCF_019279795.1 Protopterus annectens
CTTTGCAAGGTCCAGATAGGCTGTGTGGACCACATTCCCCTCATCAATGGCCTTGATGACTGTTTCAAATGAGTCAAACATGTTTAAGGGGCAAGATATGCCCTTAAGAAAGCCACACTGCGTAGGGTCCAGTGTCTGTAGGTCCCCAATATCTTTATTTCTGAGGTCCATGATGATCCTTTCCATAGCTTTGCAGACCAAGCTTGTCAGGATTCTGGGGTGATAGTTTGCAGTATCCATTCAGGCACCACCTTTGTGGACAGGGACCACTGTTGCTGTACACTGCTCTTTGGGTACATATCCTGTGGTAAGGCTGAAATTGAGCAGTACTGTTATTTGGCATTCCATTCTTCTTGGAGTTCATGTTGGACACAGCCCAGGAAACCATCTCATACCACTGATGCTGTGTGTTTTGCTTTGAAGATGCTGGCTGTTACATCAGCATCTGCAATGTCAGGGGGCAGCATTCTGCTGAGGTAGATATTTGGCATTTTGGGGGGGGGGTTGCACTGAACCTGTCAGGTTGGATGTTGGCAATGTGTGTGGGTTTGGGTTTGGTGTACTGTTTGTAATATTTGGTAATTCAGAGCATATCTGTGAATTCCCAACAAGGTTCCTACCATCAGTTAAGAAAGCCTTGTGTTTATCCTTAGTGTCCTGTACAATTTGTGTCTTCATAGGTTCATAGGTTCATACTAGGCTATCTGCTCTAGGGCATTTATAAGCCTAGCCAGAGTGTGTGTGGCTTTTGCCACCCCTTGCTATGTGAATATTATGCCCATTTAGGGTTTACTTTACTGTGCCTCTGTCTAGACGTGACACAGTGAAGACCCCCAGTGTAAATCTATGATCTCCCATCCACTTGGCAAGATTCCTGTTGAAGAGAGTCAGTGAGGGGCTCTGCCTAACATGGAGTGGGATTCTGTTCCAGAGTGTAGGGAGCCTCTGGGTTATGAATCTGTCCCTCCAGCACATCCTATTTATTTATGTGTTGAGGTTGACATCTCTCGCTCTCGCGGCTCTGATGGATTTGGATTTTCTGAGGTGGAGCATATCCATCAATTCTGTATTGGACATGGCCTTGTACTTCAGGCAGACATTGCCTCTGAGTATGCAGTATGTGACTGCATACAGCTGGGGTGTTGTCAGCCAGGCAGCATATGACAAATCTTTCCTCTTGGTGAGGTACTTTTGAGGTCTTTTTAACTGCTGCAGGTGTCGGGTAAGGTACATCCCATATGGGGCATTGTACTCAATTATGGGCCTGATAAGAGAAGAGTATAGGGGCACAATGACCTCTCTTGATGTAGATGTGAATCCTTTCATGATAAGGTGGCCAATATAGGTGGTCATCCTAGACACGTTGGCAATGTGAGTGTCACATGTGGGGTTACTGTCCACTTGTGTCCCTAGGTCCCTGATTACTTCTTCCATACGTAATGGATTACCACCTATGTGTTGATTTGTGAGTACCTTGTTTGGTATTTGGAGAGACATTCATACTCTCCAGTGTCTTCAGGAAGGCTGAGTGGTGTTCCTGGGTTTGAGAGGGTGGTCTGTAGCATGCTACAAACTGTACAGCGGTTTTGCCTACAGTTAGTTGCACATGGATGGTCTCTGATGCTTCATGCATTGTCAGTAACCTGGACGTGTGGGTATCTTTGCTGAATATGGATACTCCCCCTCATTTTGTGGTTTGGTCCAGGTTTTGGGGCCGAAAAGCATGATATGAGGTATAACCTGGTAGTGCTGGGGTGCTCTCAGGAGCCTTGATGCAGGTTTCCATCACTGCACAGACATCAATGTTCTCCATACTGGGGAGGGCCTTGAGAGCGTGCATCTTGAGGTTTAGACTTCTGGCATTGAGCAGCATTACCCTTATGTTTTTTTCATTTATGTTTTCTAGGGAGGTGGGTTTGCCTTTTCAGCCTTGCCTACAAAAGGCACTATGGACGTGGCAAGAGCCTTAGCCAATATCCAGACACCCAGGGGTGACAGGTGCAAGCCATCCCTGGCAAAGCAGCGTGGCTTGTCAAGCATGACATCCCAAGCAGACACACATTGAATCCCCTTGGAATGACACCAGTAATTGAGCCAATTGTTAAAGCTGATCATTCTGTGTTTGTACTGTGGCATCATTCTTGGTGGGGGTAGGATGCTGCTCAGGGTCAGAGTCATACCGGCCTGGCTTACATAATTGGAGAGCTCCTCTATGTCTCTTTACATGTAGTCCAGGGAGGTACGTCTCAGGTCATTCACACCAGCATGGACAATGACTGAGTCATATTTGTACTTGATTTGGAGTGACCTGCGTGCTTGTGTTATGTGGCAGATTGTAGCAGCCTACAGGCAGCTTACAGTACCCTTTTCCTTGTTCAGTCTGGTGAGCGGGACATCAGTGTGTCTGACTATGGAGTCACCTATTACAAGTGTATCAGGCATGTTGTTTGTCCTTACTGGCTGTGACTGTTTGGCACACCGACTTTGTGTACTATGTGTTGCATGTGCTATGTTTGGGGGTAGTGGTTGCTTAGGTGTCTGCTTTGGAGGCCTCTGTTGATTTGGTGTTTTTTAATTAGAGCCTCCGGGAATGTATTTGTGTGTTTATGTCTTTGGTTTGCAGTTGTGATAGGTCTATGTGAGACTGGGTTTGTAGTGTGTGTGGTTAACTTCTCCTTCTGACTAGTTTAGACAGTACTGAGTTGAGAGAGCTCAGCCTCCAGTTTGGAGACATGGTTGCATCTCTCACATATATTTGTATTTCTTCGGGGGAAGAGGGGGTTGTCTGTGTACATGGGGCAGGTGTAACATTGCCCAAGATTCACAGATTCAACTTGTTGTAGCTGGCCTTAGTGGATTTTATGAGTGGCCATATTTTATTGCCATAATACTGATCAGAGATTACTTCCCTTTTTGGGTTTGCTCTATCATGTAGTGGCTTCCTCATTCTCCTGCATGGTTTGATAATGGCTGGGGTCCACCATGCCAGATGCCTGCGTGCATGGTATTGGGCCTTGGTTTTATTTGGGATTGCATAATCCATGCATTCCTGACAGTGTTCATAGAATGCATTTATAAAGGGTTCTGAGGTGTGGCCTTTAATGGATTCCACATCAGTTTGGAGGAGTGCAACATTTCCTTTGCACATGTTTTTCACTGTGGTTTTCTGGCCAGGGACTGTGGTCAGGATGTGAATATCCAGTGTGATTACTCTATGGTTTGATCTTACCAGTGAGTGATACACTTCTCATCTGGACATAGAGTACCCATGTTGCTGATTATCACATCCAGTATGCTTACCCCTCTTGTAGGAGTGGTACGTTGTTCCTGAGCATTTTGGTTTATGGATTCTAGGAACCTTTGGCCTAGGGTGTTGGAGCTGGAATAATGCTCCCAGTCTATGTTTGAGTATTTTCAGTTACCCGATATAATGTTGTTTGGAGAGCTTGGTATTTCCATGTGTTCCAACATAGGACAAGTGCAGTTCCTGGCATTAGGAGGGTAGTCTGTAGCAAGCTACAAACTGGTAGGCAGTCTTAGCCACTGTTACTTGACCATGGATAGTCCATGCAGCTTCTTGTTGTGGTACCAACATGGGGGTGTGGTTATCCTTGACAATTATTGCTACTCACCCTCCTTTTGTAGTTTTTTCCATGTTTTGGGGCTGCAAAGCACGGTATGAGGTGTAACCTGGTAGTGTTAGGGTGCTCTTGTGAGCCTTAACCCAGTTTTCTGTTACAGGACAGATATCAACATTCTCCATGCTGATGGGAGTTTAGACTGCATGCATCTTGCAGTTTAGACATCTGGCATTGGGTAGCATTACATCTAGGTTCTTATCCCTTGTGATACCTATGGAGGTGGGTTTGTGTTTTGAGCCTTACCTATTCAAGGCACAGTGGGGGTGACAACAGCCTTTGCCAGTATCCTAAATGCCAGGACTGATAGGTGCACACCATCCCTAGCAGGTGGAGCATCGTGTCTTGCTCAGCATGTCATCCCAGGCTGGTACGCATTGGATTCCCTTTGACTAACAGCAATACTTAAGCCAATTATTGTAATTGATCATCTCGTCTTCATATTGTGGCATCATGCTTGGTGAGGGTAGGATGTTAGTCAAGGTCATCAAGTTTGCATATACTAGATAGTGTTACATTGCTTAACACATGGCAATCATGTCTCAGGTGGTGCTGCAGGGCTGTCTATGTTGGATGCACATACTACACTCCCTGTACATGTTTGATAGCAGGTTGTGTCAACTTAGGCATCCCTTTTACTATATGTGTGAGTCAGGGAGAGGTATAATTTCCTGGGTTCCTACTGAGCCAGTGTATGTGCTATGCGTTGCCACTTTGCGAAGGCCAAGGCATACTGGGCACACCTCCTTCTGCCTACTGGGGCAGGCTCAGGTTGTTCCTCCTCCGAGTCATGCTCCACCTGTTATTGGCTTGGCAATGGTGGGGGGCTGTTTGGCCCAGCCCAATGCTGGTCCTGCTGCAGCTGTTTTCGCAGAATCATATTATGTAGCATAGCGCATACCATGACAATTTGGGTACATGTAGTTGGTGAGTACTGCAAGGCTCCACCAGATGTGTCCAGGCACCGGAACCGTGACTTGAGCAGCCCAAACACATGCTCGATTACATTTCGTGTTTGTGCGTGTGCCTCATTATGGCGTTCTTGTTCAGGTGTGTGTGCATTTCTGATGGGTGTCATCAGCCATGGCTCCAGTGCATAGCCAGCATCCCCCACTAAGTGACCATGTGGGATGTCCCCATTGGCAAATGTCTGGTACAGCTGCGTCAAATGCCAGATAGGGGAATCATGGTAGCTTCCATGGCAGCCAGCACACACATTCATTATAATGCCCTGGGCATCACACATGACCTGGAAGTTGATGGAGGGGAAGCCCTTGCGGTTAATGTAGGCCCTACCCCGCTCACCGGCTGTGCTTTGATGCGTATATGCGTGCAGTCTATTGCACCCACTACCTCAAGGTATTCCGCTATTTGCTGGAAGAAACGCATATTGCTGGTCAATACCTCACGGGAATTGGGGAAATATACATGCTCACCGACATGTGCTGACATGACATCCAGAAACTGGTGCAGTACCCTGGATGCTGATGCCTGTGATATCCCCATCATATCACCAGTTGGTCTATGGAAGGTATCTGTTGCTAGTATTCTTAGGCCAACACATACCTTGTTTTCCACTGGGATGGGTTCCCCTCTGTTGGTTCTGTGTATGATGTGTGGCTTGCACAGCTCAACAATTTGCTGCAGGAGGTCTCTGTCCACTCTATAGCGCTCCACTATCTCCAGCTCATGTAACCCCTGGTAGATGACCCTGGGCCTGTACACTCTTCTCCGTCTCCTCACTGTGGGTTGTCTGGCAGCATTTGCATAGTCACCACCCTCAGCAAGTTGCATATGTCTCCTTATAACAGCTATGGCAGCCCCTAGCATTTTTGGTCTGAGTGAAGTTTTTCAGTTTTCACTTCTAATAGCTTACTCCTCTGTTGCAGTGTCTCTTGAGAGAAACATTCTGCACTGTTGTTTGCAGAGTTTTAAGTGCTGGGCTGGGCTACTGTTCTGCCTGTGTAATTGCCTGCTTCTGAGTGTTTTCACCTGCTAACTCTGCCAGTAATCCCTGCTAGCTTCCTACTATTTCCCATGCTTCCTTTTTCCCTTTTGTTTCCTCAGGGGGGAGCAACGTGCATACCAGCAAAATCACGCTCACAGTGGCTAACATGCACGTACACATGCTTAGATGGACTAGAATCTGCTTATTCGGGTTAAAACATGCGCACACCAGCGCAAACAAGCATACAGGTGTTTAAACAGGCTCCTACATGCTTATTCTGCCTTAAATGCGTGCACTCATGCTTACACGTGCAAACTCTATCTTACTCATACCTACCAGCTTGCACACGCGCGTATGAACGCCCAGCAAGAAACTTTGGTGTTATCCATAGTGTACACCTTCCATTTCTTTGCTTTCCCATGCCTACTTGTTGACACTCCTCTTTCCATGATGTGTGACTGACAGCTTTCACATGCCGCTGTGCTCCAGTGAGCTGCATTCCTTTCATACATTCCCCCCTGTGATGTCACCTATCTCCTACTCTGTTACTCCCCCTTATCCTACTCCTACACTGCACGGAATGTGCTCATTTTCTATGTAACAGTTCGATTCACTATCCTACCACTCATTTACATAGGATTGCCTACTAATGCTTAGTTACATGTCTTACACTCCGTTTCCCCCCTTAGCAACCCCTACTCGGTGGCCATGTTGTTTTAGCCTGCTATTCCCTTCCATTGTAAACTCATGCTTTGCATAATCCCACATTTGTGGGTTTAATATTTTTATTTTTCTGTTTTTTTATAGCGCAGCCTGTTTGCACGATGCTGCGCTACATATATTTTTATTTCATGTTTGCATCAGGGTACGTTGCCAGTGGCCACATATTTGGCCATTGGCATGCTGCCTGGGACATTTGCAACCTTTATTTGGAGCTGACAAGGCTCCATTGTTTTATTTGCAGAACGGTACTCAGTTATCAACTGAGTACATTTCTGCAAATAACACGGCTCTTACACTGGCAGGTTTCTGCTTCCTGGATCGTGAAATTACCTCATTTGCATGCCTTTCAGCTGCAAGTCTGGTAATTAGCATATCCACGCCCTGCCCGTGTAAGAGCCGTTTTAGGTGCTCTCTTACACGCACATTCAAGCTGTTCCTGAATCGCGATGGTTGCATGGAGTCTTACACTACTCTTAGACTCCGTGCAAGCCATTGTGAATCCTGCCCATACTGTTTTCACAGGCCATGCACATGGTTGGTAATGGAGTATCTCATTTGCACTTGACAATCACTGAAACTTATTCCTATCCTGTGTAAAATATGCAGAGTGATAATTCTTTGAGAAATATCCAAAAGAAATGCTAGCAGAAAGAAATGGACAGAGATAGAAAGAGAAATATGCTAGCTCATATGGATTTACTTTAGTGTCCCATTTACAGAGTAGCTGTCCAAAATGCTTTGCAGATTTTTGAATGAAGTAATCAGGTTTCAGGAAATGTTACCTTCATGACACAAACTAGTAATTTCATTTCAGATTCCTATATGTTGTAAGCACATATCAGTACTTAATCAGACATAAAACATTTTCCTGACCGTACTGACCTCTAGGGTGGTCTCTCGTGATATCCATATTAATACATCTGAAATAGTTTGAATTTGTTGATGGTCATCAAGTCTTTAATCATTTCATTAACCCATTGTTGTTGAAGGCTTAGGTTACCTGAGATAGCTGTGTTGAGTAAAAGCTAGATGTAAAACCAACCAACCAGATAAATATGAAATACAAATTGTTATACGCAGTGTAGATTCACTGTCAGGATGCAGCTTAGTAGTGGATGACATGGTGGTAATCAGGAGAGTGGACATCCTGTGTATCCAGGATGGAGGATGGAAGGCAATGCAGAAGATGCACTTGGTTAGAGATCTAGAGTCTACCACTCAGGAGGAGGACAAACTAGAAATGGTGTGGAAATTGTGATACGGGAAAGTCATCACAAGACAGTGATGGATTTCATCAGAATTAATGACTGATTCATAGCAATCAGACTCCATTGTAAAGATATGGCACTATTCATAACTTCAGCCTATACCTTACTGAAGAATTGTGGTAATGAAGCAATGTGTGCATTCAGGCAGCAGTTGCAGAACCTACTAGATAAAGCAGGACAGCATGAACTGGCATTGGTAATGCAAGGCCTGAATACACACATGACTCTGTAGAAGGTATAAAGAAACTATATCAGGTTGCAAGGCGAGGCAAACACAAAAAGATAAAGAAGATAATCATCAAATAGCCTTCATAAAGGATGTCAGAAATAATGTGCTCACCAGTCCACAGGACATCAAAGTCAGATGGAAGGAGTACATCTTCTGAATGAAGAAAGCCCCACAGAAGATGTGCTGCCCCAGACACAGCCTATGGTTGAAAAAGAGGAAGAGTCTGCCTTAGAAGAAGTAAGAATATTAATAAGAAAAATGACATCAGGCAAAGTAGCAGACTAATATGAGGTCACAGGAGATATGATAAAGATGTTGGGTAAGACTGGGGATTAATGGCTCCTAATGTGCTCATAGCAGTATGGAGAAAAAGAATAGTAGTGCCAGTGTACACGACCAAAGGGGACATCCACAATTGAGGGCAGAATAGAGGTATCAAACTCCTGTCACACTACATGAAAGTTCTGGAGAGGATGTTTGTTAAATGAATATGCAGAGTATTAGAATATAAGATGGGAAATGAGCACTTTGGATTCTGATCAGGATGCAGCACAACTGACCCAATGTTTGCAGTGAGAAAGATAGTTGAGAAGAAGATGCGACGAGGAAAGAATCCCACTGGGATTTCTTAGAAATGGAGAAAGCATATGGCAAGGTCCCACAAAAGCTGATTTGGTAAGCCCTGCAGTGGTTTGAAGTCCCAGAAACATAAGTAAAATTACTGTACTCTGTCAACAAGGACCCAGTGAATCAAGTACAGTCAGTGTTCATTCACACAAAGGGGTTCCCAGTGGGAGTGGGTCTGAATGGAAGTTCAGCTCTGATTCCAATGATGTTCATATAGGAGATGGATTACCTTAGTAATAAGATCAGAAGGGACAGATCAACAAAATTGTTGTTATGCACATGATGGGGCATTACAGACTGACTCTAAGAAAGAACTTCAGCAAAGGATAAGGGAATGGAATACAAAACTGAAGGGGCGTGAGAAGAAACTGAGTACAGATAAGATAGTTGTAAACGCAGTAATTGGGGCAAATCTGAAGAAGCTGGGAATTGAGATAGAAAGGAAATACTGGAGGAGATTAACAGCTTCAGCTATCTATGAGGGGTGGTTGAGGAGAAGGGAAGTCTGAAAGAGGTGTTCAAAGGTAGAACCCAAGTGGCTGCAGCCAGATGGCAGATAGTGTAAGGGGTAGTGTGTGACAGAAGAATGTCACAGAAGCTAAAAGATAAGGTGCACAAAACAGTGGTGTGATCAGTAATACTGTATGTTACAGAAGCCTGGGCAGTAAAGCAGAGTAGTTGAGGAAGCTAGAGATAATGGAGATGCAGTGCCTGAGGTGCGCAGTAGGATACAAACTCTAGGAAAGATGGAAGAATGAGGACATCAGAGCAGAAACCAAAGTAGCTCGGATTTCAAGAAGGTCAAAAAGAACAGTCTATGGTGGTTTAGGCAAATATGGAGAAAAAGCAGAAGACAACCTGGTGAAGAAGAAAGACAAGAAGAAGGCAAAAGGAAACAATGGTGTCCAGCAAAGATGTGAATGGATTGTGTGAGAGAAGACCTATGACAGTCAGGCGTGACTTTCAATGAAAGTAGGAGAGCGGAACTGAATTGACAGTGATTGCGGCAGTTGAAACGACACCCATACTCAATTAAGAAAATGAGAAAAAGGAGGGATGACTATGATGATGATTATTGATGATGGAGGAGGCCCCAAGATCTAAGAGTCCATTAATGGTGGTTTACTTGAAGTTTGGAAAGGTTTCTAATAGAATAGATTGAAGGCATCTGTTTAAAGTCTTGTATTTCTGGAAAATTGCTAAAACCACTGGCTAATGTTTATTTAGGCTTAAAAGTAAAATTGAGAATCAATTCAGGTCTTTTTTCTCCAATTTCTTATTTTTGTAATTTGATATGTAAGGGATACTCAATCTCTCCCCTAGTCTTCATTCTTTATTTGGATGCCTGGGCAGAGGTTTTACATTTCTTTCCAAGCTGGGGCTTTGAGGTTACAAATCAAGCAATTATACTGTATGTGTACATAGATGACTTGGTAGTTTAATAAATCCTATCAATATTCCCCCTGGTCTGCACACAAAGCTAGAAATGTTCAGCAAATTTTCATGATACAAAGTCACATATAACTAATATAGATACACTGGCTATACATTTTATCCCTGCCAAGAGCTTTTTCCATCATTACTGCAATATGAAAATGTTGAGTATCTTGGAGTTCAGATTGTTTTTTCACTTCCAAATGCATTAGGACTTACTTGAAAGGTGTTGCATCTCAAATATAAGCAAGTAGTTAGTAGATTTAAATTTAATTTGTTTAGTGTTGGCCCAAATGTTCATTCATGCATTGATATTATATATTTTATAGGTGCTGCTACAACATCCATCCGTATATTTTTATGGATAAATACTGTGGATTTATTTTTTGGGGGACAGGGAAAGACCAAACATTTGTTGGGAGAAGGCAGTTCTATCCGGGAGTGGGACTACTTTGATTCTACTTGATTTTCAACATTAGTGAGAAGATTCTCAATTATGATTTTTTTGTCTGTGAACACCAGAGAGGTGATTATTCATTGGAATTAGCTGGGTAGAGTGTTTCTATTTGTTATGGAACTTGGGAATTCTGTGGTAAATATTCTGATATAAGACAGACAATAGATTTTTCTGAATTCTGGCCTTGGTGGGGTTTGAATGTAGGTCTGTTAAGGACCTAATGCATGCTATACAGAACTGGTTAATGGAGGAGCGTCTTGCATTATATCTGGCACTATATCTGCAAAGTCACGGGGAGATAAAAAACTGTTAACAGCTTCACAGGGGGAGTGGAGCATGCAGTTTCTGCTATGGTTGGTTATTCTACATGCAAAGAGATTTTTTTGAGATATCTGAGGTAATTCAAAGGTGTTTATTGAAGAATGAGATGTTATTGTAGATGACAGCCTTCTTGCAGGAGGTTTGACAGCTGAGCTGGTTATCTCCACTGTCTGTTAAGTAGATTACATAGGATGTTAACCATTTACAAAGTATAAATAAACCCATTTTATGGGCTCGCTGATGCAGTGTTAGGTACATCAATAATTTTTGTAATAGGAATGCATCCTATTTAGTCACCAAATATTCTGTTTTGTATGGTACATTTCATATATTCAAATAGAAATATCCTCATAAATATTTGTATGCAACTAGCAGATTGCACCAAACTGATGGTATTGTGGTTGAGATTCCAAAAGGACATTGTTTCACTTTGTTAAAGAGTGCCCTAAGTAAAAGGGATTTAAGATCTAATTCCAGTCTCTTCGTTAATGGATTTTTCCACCTAGGTCGACTTGTTCTCCACATACATTTTTATTAAGGATTACTAAGCCTGGATGATGGGACATAATGAGTAATCTTCCATTTGACTAGAACCAGTTTTGTCCAGTAAAGAAAGAAATAAATAACTGGTTGTTGGAAAGTATATTTAGCATACCTATTATTGCAGGGTTACACAAGTTTTTGAGAAATGCAGCACACATAAAGCATTTAAACTTTTCTGATGAGAAGAAACATAATATTAGAAAGTGGTTACCACGGCTACATGGGCCTTATTGCACTGTAGGGACTGCCTACACTTTTCAGTTCATGAAAACTCCTCCATCTGGCTGATAGAAACAGAGTACAAAGGATTAGTCCACAAAAAATCAGTTTAACTAGCAGATCTAGAAGACTCACTCTCTCTTTCTCTGATATCCTCCCTGTGGGAGAAATAAAGATGCCTTGTTGAAGTTTCAAGTACTTTAGTTAGTTAGGTAGGTAGATGCCCCCTCACACACACACCATATTCTGTAACTGCCTTTAGATAACTGACCTGTTGAATGTAATGTAACTGAATTTGTCCATCTACCTACTTAACTGAATAAACTACTAGAAACTTCAACAAAGTATTTATATTCCTCCCACAGGGTGTCAGAGAGATTCTTCTAGATCTACCAGCTAAGGTGTACTCTGTTTCTTGTTAGTCCTGTCACCTTTCTGGGTCACAGGGGATATACCAAACTTGACTAGCGCCTTCTAGATTACCTCTGTTTTCCATATGGCTGAAAAGGGATACCATCACATACTTAGATGGTCATGCCCACATCATATGTGTACCAGTACCCACACTTATGACACCATCAGTTCCCCACAGAGGTGTCTGTGTTGGGGAGCAACAGATTGAACCAGCCAGGACTCATTCATTCCCTGACAGGATGTGTGCATCCTTCTTATCCATTTTGTCATGCACCTGAGACACTATTTAAACTTGTGTCACCTAGATCATAGTCAGGGCTTTATGTCTCTGTGTCACAGATACTACCCATGTCACAGTATAGACTCATCTTAGCAATGAGTATTAAACCAGTCCAATCACTGGACAGCTGCACTGTTTATGGACAGATAATTGATTTACTTCCTCTTATTCTTTCTTTTTTGTTTTGTATTTCTTTCTGATGTCATATTAACTGATTTGAATTAAGTTTTTTTCATTTCTTGGAAATTAATAAAGTTGAAGTTATTAAACAAATATGAGTGGGCTAGGGTAAGCCTGCTTCCTATTGCATTAAAATAGTAGATAGTTGTCATCCAGTGCTTAAGCATGGCAAATAGTATAACTTCTAATTACTTCACCTATGTTAGCAGAAGACAATGTTGTCTATCTAATTTGCATACACTTTTCAATTAATACTCATTAACTTCCTGTTTTGTCTTCTCATCCTTTTCTTTTCTTCATGTTTCTCAGATCTCCACAGATCCACAACAGGCCTGAATTATGTTCAGGCAACATTTTTGAAATCTGTTTCCAGGTAAATGTTATTTTCATAACTGGCTGTGACTGGAACTGATGTCGTTGAATAAAAAAACATGACAGAGTGCTGGGAGAAAGATCTCTAGGAAGTGGTTACTGCACTATGGAGTAGACAAAGGGAGTCCAGGAAATGGGGAGGATGATGTCATGTGAGTGCCATGGGGGTATTTTAGCCCTTCAATAAGAGCTTCATTTCACTGCCCTGATGCTGACATCCATGTTACCCCTAGATATTGCTCTCTGCATGCATCACAATAGCTCTGCTGCTCTCTTTTAACTTACTTACCTTAATAAGTTATTTTGCACTTTTACTTGAACTGTATTTTCCCACTTAGATTTTGTTTACTGTATGCATCGTTCACCAAGATATTTCAGCAGCAATTACCAGACAAGTTCTCTTAGTTTCTAGTATGTGCTTCCTTCATTGATATTACCCTATGTGCATTAAGAAAGATGTTTATCATATTTTACCTAAATAATATGTACTTTTTCCTTTCTTGTCTTGTATAATGTCATGTATTTGATGGAAACACTTATTTTACGATATATTGCTGTAATATGTATGCATTCTTCATTTATTTTTTTCATTTTACAAAATTATAACTTTCTCTGATGCACAATGCTGCCAGTGCTTAAATTAGGACAGTACCTTTGGACATACTTTACTAGCTTAATTTGTTTGTGTCCTGCTGTGTCAAATGTCTTCTTAAAAAGGTCAGCAATGTTTAGCTGTGGGAACATTCATCTAATATGACATATGATTGTATTCTGTCTCTCAAGGTCTTCACATACTCAAATCAAATCATTGACTTTCACTGCACATTTTAAAAATGTATACTGGTATTTGTAGAAAGAAGACTGATGCATTTTTTTGTTTTATTTTGTCTGCGTGTGTGTGTGTGTGTGTGTGTGTGTGTGTGTGTGTGTGTGTGTGTGTGTGTATATATATATATATATATATATATATATATATATATATAAACACACATATATACGCATAAAGAGAGAAACAGAGACAGATAATATATAGATAGCTAGATGTAGATAAAGATATATTGCGTGGGGGAGTAAAATTGTGTGTAAACCAAATTAAGCTGTAATACAACATAGAATAATTTTCCATTTAGGTGGCATCTCTTTTACATTTGGATGAAAGGTGGACCACTAAAAAGAAACAAAGCTTCAGACTGCAAAATGCAGATACTTAAAGATATCACTTATTTTTCTGTCTTGCAGTTGCATATGGATATCTATTTTGTCAAATGAGGAATAATTAAAAAGTAAGAGTGACAATTTGAAAATAGCAAATGTTAGTTTTGCAAATGAGAATGTGAATGAATATGAATTAAGTGGGTGTTTGAGTATAGGGTCTATAAATTTTGTTAAATTTAATTTTGATGGAGTGGAGTTGTGCTTGAGTGTTGCTGGTGTTGGAAGGAAAATGTATTGTGATAGGTAAGTGTTT
Source organism: Protopterus annectens (assembly GCF_019279795.1). Taxonomy (NCBI): domain Eukaryota; kingdom Metazoa; phylum Chordata; order Ceratodontiformes; family Protopteridae; genus Protopterus; species Protopterus annectens. Next base: position 877,482,362 of record NC_056732.1, read on the forward strand.
TCTAGGGCTTATTGCCAATAGTTTTGGGTAGACTGAAAGTTTCAGTATTAGGGAGCCAGAATGTGTGTACCAGAAGTTTGTTTATTAGGATTAGATAAAGGGCTAGGGAAATGGATAAATTTAGTTTTATGTATGTGCACTGCTGATTGTATTGTGTGTGTGAGTGGAAACCAAGTGTGTGTGTTTGAGATGTTAATATTTGTATGTTAATATGGAAAGTTTTGATTATATAAGAAATTTCATCATTAGGAGGTGGGAGTGTCTATGCAAGTTTTGTTCTGTATGCGGTATGTGCATGAGATTCTTGTGTAGTAGTAGTGTAATAGAAAGGATTCTTCTAAAGTAGGGCACATGGTTGGAGTTAGAGGCAGGGTAAAAGTACACTGAACACCCTGACCCTGACCCTAATTGTAACCCAATTGGTCCATCATACCTTGGAAAACCCTTGTCTCTTTTCACACAATGAAAGTCAAAATGAGGTAATAGGGTATTGGTTCATTGTTCTCAAATTTTGATTACCATTAGAAATATTTTTATTGTCGCTGTTTTTGCTTTTCAATAAGCTGTTTTTTTAAATCTAAGCATCGTGCAGCCTTTGTGTTTGAATCATTCATCATAAACTCATGTATAGCTAGACAGATAGATGGATAGATAGACAGTTATAGATGTATAATGTATGTACATGCATATAATAATTTCTTACAATTTTGCCATTGTTCAAGTCTGAATGAAGTTTGCAAAATGTGTTCACAATATTGAATCAATTTTGCATCAAATACTTATCTGATCAGTTGTGAATGTAAGTAGTATGGCAAAGTGGGTATTCCAGTTTTATTTCACCCATCCTGTTGCCCTTATACTTATCGCTCAGAAAGAATTAATACTTTGTAACTGAGAACGGTATCTGCAATTGTGTAATAATGGCTGGTAAGGTAGTCACTGCATCTGTGCAGGATGTTAGTTTATTGTTTACTTCCTTTTCCAGTCCTTCACCTGGAGTGGTAGGTACAGTGAATGAAACAAATAAATCAAAAAGATTAGTGGTTATTCTTATAATAGTTAGATATATTTACATGCTGACAAGGGACTTGCATGGTGACATGTATTGGACCTATCAGCTTACACTGACAGAAAAGTATATTTGAAGAGTAATCATTATTACTGCCACTAGACATGAAGCATTAATGATGTCCATTCTTCTGTTTCATATGCCATACACATTGGCGTTAGAAAGCTGTAGCTTTATGAAAATCTGAAGAAGAGTTGAGTTGTTGCATGATATGTCTAGTGTTATGGTGACACATCTGTTCAAGATTAAGTCTGTTCAAACAGCTGTTTAGTTACTGTGTGTAAGGTCCCAGTACTGTTAAATTACAGAAAGAGTGGCACAAGCCAAGTGCACATGCTTCCTAACAGGTACTATTACATAATCCATCCACAACTACATTAAAATCTCATTCAATCAAACATGGCATACTCTTACATAAAATGCAACTGTGATAGGCAAGTCTATTAGTGTTACTTCTTTAAATATCCTTTGCATGTAATGTAGATAACTAGATGTTTAACTCTCCTGTTTATATATGTATCGTTCCAGCCAGTTCATCATTGTGAATGAATGCTTATTATATACTGCCTTGATTTTTGCCATCATTTGTACTTCAGCGTGTTTATATGTCATTGTTGAACTTGAGTTTTTCTCCCAGGTGCTCTACTCAAACTAAAAACGGAAGTAAAATAAAATAAAAATAAAGTATGTGGATTTTCAGTGTGTTTTATCAGGACTAGCACTCAATAATTTGGATGCTGATTATTGGAAACTGCAAAAAAATGGTGAGGTTACATTATGAAAATATTCTTATATACATTTGTTATTGTTAATGAAGTTTTTAAGAACTGAACACTTTGGCAAATATTAGTGCTTTTGCTGTTCAGCTAATTGGCAGTTTAGCATTATGCCATGGAAAAGTTTACTGGCAGGTATATTTGATACATACTTCTTTTATTTACTTGATTGCAGCAAGACATCTGATGTGTACACAGTCAACTAAGTGAATCTAATTACTGGGGGGGGGGGGGTTGTCCTTAATGTCTTTGCTATCCTTTTCTTAAATTAAATGCTCATTATTCTGGCTTTTTAATATGAATGTGTTTGTGTGTAAAGCAAATTGAATATTGCATTATGGCTAACTACTATATGTTCAGGTGAAACAGAGGAAAACCTTTAATATGGCAATGTTGATCATTTATTTCTATTACAATCACATATCTGAGATATACATGACAATAATGTGGCTTTAATTTCTGGATACAGCAGCTGTTTGTTGTTGAAAATAATTAACCTGCTGTTGTTTATTCAGTTTAGTTAGACATTAACCTCCCTCTGCATAACTGATGTGCATGCATGAAGCAAGTTGGAATACTTTATTGTTACTTTAATTTGGTTTTGCTGTGATAGCGTAAAGCTTGGCCAAGAATACTGTTCTCTCAAAACTAGAACATGGGCTTCCTTTTCTCTCTTTACACTCTGCAGGCAATATGTAATGATTACAAATAACAGGAAATAAATTAGTAAATTTGCACTCTTTGATCTGAATCCCAGTTGCTAACCTGGCACACTGCAAACAACCTCTAAGGAGTTCCCCCTACAAGATTGAGCTAATTACTTTCAACCCTGGGTCCTCCCACCCTGCATTTAAGTAAAAGGGGATTTTCTTCCGATTAATTCCTGAGGGCATCTGAATCTCAGTTGCTAACCTGGCACACTGCAAACAACCTCTAAGGTGATCCACCTACAAGATTGAGCTAATTACTTTCAACCCTGGGTCCTCCCACCCTGCATTTAAGTAGAAGGGGATTTTCTTCTGATTAATTCCTGAGGGCATCTGAATCCCAGTTGCTAACATGGCACACTGCAAACAACCTCTAAGGAGTCCCCCTACAAGATTGAGCTAATTACTTTCAACCCTGGGTCCTCCCACCTTGCATTTAAGCAAAAGGGGATTTTCTTCCGATTAATTCCCGATGGCATCTGAATCCCAGTTGCTAACCTGGCACACTGCAAACAACCTCTAAGGAGTTCCCCCTACAAGATTAAGCTAATTACTTTCAACCCTGGGTCCACTCACCCTGCATTTAAGTAAAAGGGGATTTTCTTCCGATTAATTCCTGAGGGCATCTGAATCCCAGTTGCTAACTTGGCACACTGTAAATAACCTCTTAGGAGTTCCCCCTACATGGTTGAGCTAATGTATGTGTTTAAAGCAAGGAAATAGTTACTGTAACCTAGTTGTGATATTGTTTTAAGTCTGACCTCCTTGTGTGCACTCCAGCAGCTTTCCGTAGACCAGTTTACCCCTCCCCCTTCTAATTTATCCCTAACCCAGAACTTACTACACCCTTCAATGGATTCAGTCATTCCCCTGCTAATTTTTACTGTTCTCTACTAGGTGGCAGTCTCTGCCTATACAACCCCTAGCTTCTTTGCTCTCCCCCTACTGGCTTCTAGTATCACTCTAACAGCTAACAGAACTTCATCTTCACAAAATTATTTTTTCCTGCTGGTTTCTAGAATCTCACTAAGAGCTATCTGACATTAAATTATACACATTCTTTTCTGTACAATACCCTCTTGAAATGTCAACCTACTCTACCTTGCCTGGCACCTGCAGTTAAAATCGATCTGCTATAGCTAGCTAATGACACTTAGCTGATACTTTTTCTGCTGCACTCACATCTTTCTTTCCTGACCCTCCCCTTATGGTGTCATTCACCATTACCTGTCCCTCACTCATTACAGCCACTCCCTATGCTGACATCACCATCTTACCCATCTCTCACTCACTATAGCCACTCCTATCTTCTACTCCCCTAAACCCAATCAGAAGTATCCTCTAGCTACCCCTCCCCCCACTAGGCTCCTCCCAGAAGTTACTTCTACCTTCCTTCGGCTGTGGCGCCATTTTCTGAATCACTCAATCAAGCATGCACAGCTTTTCCACCCTGGTCCTGTGGTCCGGTCTGCCCAGCCTGCACACTGGTAGGTCTGTTTAATGGTATTGTACTAAGCTGTATAGTTTCTAGCTGTGTTCTTAATTATGCTAAGTTAACATGTATCTTGTTTTTTGCTTGCAACTCTAATTATTATTGCCCGAATAACACTTTTTTGTCTGAATACATGCTCAACTGCTTGTGTATGTGTCTGTCTAAAGCCACATAGAGTATTTTGGTCCTCCCTGCAGTATTACTCTGTGTTTTAGTCCCACTTACCTTAGTCAGCAGCTTAAGTGTCTAATTTACTTTGTGTTGTAATCCTGCTCCTTCCGCAGTACATAGAACTAGCTTAGTGCCCCTAAACACTGCTTTCCTCACTGAGCTAGAGTTTCGCTTTAATGAATAACCTGGCACAAAGGTTCGTAATGGAGTAAATCCCCATTTGTGGCTGTGCTACTATTCCTCATTTGATGTGCGCAGTTAAGCCACCTCGTGGCCTTCATAGCGTTATCAACGTGCATTGCACCTAAGGAGAGCTTGTACTTAGATCAATTTATTTTAGAGGCTTTAACAGCTTCATTTCTTGAGGAGTGCACTTTAAACACGCTCTTTCAAATTGCCTGGCCCTTTAAATGAGATTCCCGTGCTTCTATCTGACCCAACTATTACTTTACATTCTAGTGCTGAATACCTGCAATAGCTACAAATAGTGCTAAGTCCCTTAGCAAGCATACCTGCTATTTTTCCCTTTGGCATGTGCACAATACCTCCATGTGGCCTCACAGCAATACTGTTAGCTAGTTCTGTATAAACAAAGCTTGCTTACTAGTAGCGCTCCTGAGAACAGCTGATTTTTGTCTGAATCATACCATGCTTTCCCTGTGACTCAGCTGAGCCTCTGTTCTTACCAGGACGTAGAACACCAATTATCCAGCACAGCTGTTACTCTCGCTCTGAGCCTGATGCCTAAACAAAAGTTTGAGGCTTAAGGACTTGCATTTTATGTGAGTAAAGCTCTAATATGCCCCAAGGCATTCCAAAGCTCCTCACAGAGCATCTATTATTATCACCTTCATTACGCTGCTTCCCTGGTGCTATCTGATAAATCTGCTTGTGTTTTGGGGCTCCAATAACCTACATAAAGCTCCTGGCTAGCAAAAAGTGCACCTTGGAACACTTATTTTTATTGAAACACAGTGAACTACAATTACTGCTGATAATTTATTCTGTGTAAAGTGCTCATTGAGCACAATGTGACTTTTCTGTTGGTACCGGTGCTGTTTCTGCACATTTATTTCTATGTTGTTGTTACACTATTTCTATGACATCTCTGCATTGCTTACTTTGTATAGTTTTGTGCTTTTCACTGCACTAGAACACTTTTGTAGTCTGTATGAGACCATTATCTCCCTGCCTGCCTTTGACTATAACAAGCATTCTACAGTGTTAATACCTCTCCTCACTAATTGTGTTAGAATCTCCCATGTATACTTAGATGTTAATGTTTGATGATTTGTTTAATGAAATAATAGTGTAAATGTTTTAATTAAAACTCGCATTTTCTAATACTACTGCTTTTAGCCTTATTTTTACCTGCCCTCCTCCACCTATCTCTCGTTACTCTCTTCTAACAATCTCCTCTCCACTAGACACTAAAGCCTCTTTTTTCTCCTGTTTTCTATCCAAGTCTCTAACCACTGCACTCTACTACACCTTCCCTTCTGTCCCCTAATTTTTTTCTACTCTTCTCTTATTCTCTCCTGCTGTTTTAACTAATGTCTGTATTGTCTCTCTTTCTCCCACAGTACTTTCATCCCTGGGTCCTCCCACCCTGCATTTAAGTAAAAGGGGATTTTCTTCCAATTAATTCCTGAGGGCACCTGAATCCCAGTTGCTAACCTGGCTCACTGCAAACAACCTCTGAGTTCCCCATACACGATTGAGCTAATGTATGTGTTTAAAGCAAGTAAATAGTTACTGTAACCTAGCTGTGCTATTTTTTTAAGTCTGACCTCCTTGTGTGCACTCCAGTAGCCTTCCGCAAACTGGTTTACCCCCTTCCCTTCTAATTTATCTCCAACCCAGAACTTACTACAGCCTTCAATAGATTTGGTCATTTCCCTGCTAATTATTACTGTTCTCCACTAGGTGACAGTCTCTGCCTATACAACTCCTAGCCCCTTATCTCTCTCGCTACTGGTTTCTAGTGTCACTCTAAGAGCTAACAGAACTTCATCTTCACTAAATTATTTGTTCCTACTGGTTTCTAGTATCTCACTAAGAGCTAGCTGACATAAAATTATACACATTGTTTTCTCTACAATTTTGTTTGTGTGTTTTGGCTTTTCCCGGTTATGGGTCTCCACAGCGGAACTCCAGTCCGCTAATTATTGGTAGTGGATTTTTACGTACTGGGTTACCAGCCCTGATGCACAGCCTTCAACAAAGGCACACCCCATTCATGTATGCCTCCACACAGAAGACGCTCTAGCTGAGAATCGAACGGGATAATGTCTTGCTATGAGGCGACAATTCTACTGCAGCACCACCACCGCATTGTTTTCCCTCCTGAAATGTCAACCTACTCTACCTTGCCTGGCACCTGCAGTTAAAATTGTTCAACTATAGATAGCTAAATACACTTAGCTGATATTTTTTCTGCTGCACTCACCTCTCTAGTTCTTCCCTCTCCGTTCGCCCTGCATGCTCACTCCGCTCCCCTACCCTGCCCCCAATTCCCACCCACCCCAATGATCTCAGCTTTATTCTCCCATCACCACACCCCCACAGCTCAATTAGAAAATACCTTTCTTCTGCTCATTATCTCTCCTACATAAATCCCTCCCTCAGACAATCCTACACTCTCTTTTAAAGTCAATATTTCTCACTAGTCATAATCCTTACCTCCCCATCTCTTCTCTAACATGTTCTCTTTAAGCCACCAGTACTCCCATGCCCCTTACCTCCTTCTTCTATTCTTAATTCCCTTACACCAAGCTACCTCTTATTCCTCCCAGACATGCCTTATATTTCCGACAAAAACTACCTCCACAGAAACTCTCCCCTACCCTCATTCTGCATTTCATTTCCACTCTATCTCACCTTTCCTCATTCAAACAAATCCTCTGCTCCTATTCCATCCTAAAATATTCTACTCTAAAGCAAAGAAAATGTCTCCTACTCTAATTTATAACCTTCCCAAACCTACGCCTTACAAACCTAAATGCCAAAAGGATGACTCCCTCTTCCTACTAATGCTAGCAGGTGATATCCACCCTAATCCTGACCCCATTACATGTAACAACTCCAATAATCCCACAATTCTTTGCACCCTACATAATACCCAAAGGATCTTTACAATTAACGTTTAAAGTCTTAGTAATAAATCTCACCTATTTCACTCCTGGCTAAGCCATAACCAACCTGATAGCCTAGCTATATTTGAAACCTGGCTCAAACCTTCCATCTCTGATTCAGAAATCCTGCTCCAAGGTTTTCACATTCTCAGAAATGTCAGAATTAATAAAAAAGGTGGCGGCTCTGCCCTAGTATATTCCAATCTTCTCACTTTAATACCGCTCCAAATTCCAATCCCACAATTCCAGAACACTGAAATAACTGCTGGAGTACTAAAATGAAACAAGCACAAAAACATCTGCTTCATTGCCTTCTATATCTCCCCTGGAAATAATATATCAGTACTAGAAGAAATTCTCCTATGGGCTTCCACAAAAATCAACTATGAAACTTGCATCTTAGGAGATGTAAATATTGATTGGAACAAACTCAACTGCCCCTCCCCCTCTCTATCCATCAATCTCTATAATTTCACTCAGACTATCCTCACTATCACCCAACCTAACAAAAATAATCCCCTAGGATCCACCTTAGACTAGATTCTTGTCTCTAACCCTAACAGAATAACCAACTCTGGCACTATTCCTGATACCATTAGTGACCATCTCCCTGCCTTTATCCATCGCTCTACTACCTCTTCCCCTTACCAGCATCAATTAATCCAAACTCGCAACCTTAGCAACTTCAACCCCATTACCTTCTCTAATTTATTCAAACAAATGAGCTGGCACATGCTAAACTCCCTACCCCTTGATAAAGCTATAGACCATTTCAATACTGTCTTCCTTGATACTTTAAACTCCATAGCTCCCCCAATAAGTAAAAGGATCAAATATAATTCAGCTCCTTGGCTTACCAAAGAGACCAAACAAATTATGCACCAAAGGGACAAACTATGGAAACTTCACCAAAAAAATAACCTGCTCAACACATTACATCAGTGTAAACAGCTCCAAAACCTTGCTAAACAGCTAATCAACAAAGACAAAAAAATCTACTACACTAAGCTCCAGTCTAACAACCATAATAATCCTAAACAATTCTGGAAGTCTATAAACTCACTTCTCCATCCAGGCTCAAAAACTAATCCGTGCCCCAACCCTAGCAAAACTGACCTTGAACTAGGCTTTGAATTTAATTCTTTATTCATCAAAACCATTTCTGCCCTCACTAAATCCTTTCCTAACAATAACCCAGCTAATACTCACCCTCCCCAGCCGATCCCACCAAACAACCATCCTCCTCTATTCAAGCTCAAACCTGTCTCTACAACTCTCATAAAAAAACTCCTATCCAAACTCAAACCATGCTCTAATGCACCTGACAACTTCCCCTCATCCTATCTAAAACTTGCCGCAGATGGGATCACTCTCCCAATCAGTATCATTATAAACCGATCAATAAAAGAATCCTACATCCCCAAACTCTGGCACTCAGCCTTCATCCTCCCTCTCCACAAGGGAGGAAAAAATACTTGCATCTCAAACGTCCGCCCTATTGCCTTACCCTCCTCTATCTCTAAAATCCTTGAAAATCCTTGAAAAGTGCATCCACTTCCAACTTATGCCATTCCTCACCCAAAATAACCTCCTCACACCCGCCCAGCATGGCTTCCACCCTGGTCACAGCCCCAATATGGCCCTAATCTCTTTCATAGATACCGTTAATAAAGCCATACACTCAGAACAGCTAGTATCTACTGTTCTACTTGATTTGTCCAAGGCTTTTGACACAACCATCTTCATTACCATCTCTTTAACCTTCACATCTCACCAAAAACTCTTTCCTGGTTCTCCAGCTACCTATCAGACAGATCTCAGGCTGTCAAATGGAAAAACACCATCTCTTCCTTCTTACCCACCCCCACTGGTGTCCCACAGGGATCCATCCTTGGTCCTATGCTATTTAACATCTTCATAAATAACTTCCACACTGCTATTACTAACACCAAAATCATTCAATATGCAGATGACTCTACCCTAATCTGCTCTGCCTCAAAGCTCCCTGAACTGCTGTCTAAAACCCAAACTGCTTTCTCCATAACTGAAAACTGGATGCACCAAAACCACCTCTCTCTTAATGCTAGCAAATCCAAATGTCTTCTATTCTCACCCTCTAAGAACTACTCCTTCAACAAAAGTGACTTCAAAATCCTCAGCCAAACAAACACACCTATAGAAGTCGTCCTTTCCGCTAAACTTCTCGGCATAATTGTTGATGAACAACTAAAGCTCGATATACATGTACAACAAAACATAAAAAAACCCACCAAAAGTTAGGTATGTTGTATAGGAACAACCACTTTCTCTCTGACACAACAAGGCACACCCTGGCCTCTACTTTCCTCCTTCCTTCCTTACTATATGGTGCACCTCTCCTAACCAACCTGTCTTCCTCTACCACCTCTAAACTAGAAAGCTGCTACAATAAAATCATTAAATTTGCCTCCAAATCCAAAAACTCCACTCATCACTGCCTTTTCCTACAATTCCTGAACTGGCTAGAACTACCAAACCACTTAGATTACCTACAACTCTCCATAGCACACTCACTCATATTTTATCCTACTAAATGCCCCGCTCTAACTAATATCCTTCCACCTTATATTCCCAACAGAGCCCTTAGATCTGAACATCAGAACTTAATTTCTATCCACAAACCTAAACATCCTGCCGGCCAGCTGCTCCTCTCCTATACCCTTGGCAACAAATGGAACTCCCTCCCTTCCCCACTAAGAACTACCCCAAACACTGAAAATTTCAAGGCCCTACTTTTCAAACACCTGTCTACTAAACGGAAATGCCCCTGCCTCCTTCCTACTTAATCTGGGACCACTTCTAGTATAAGAGTCTCCTCATTCTGATATATTTACTCTATCCTCCTTCTATAGACACATTCCTACAACTATATTTATCTCTCCCTGCAATCTTCTGCAGCTTTATCTCTCTACTTAACTTATTCTACTACTTCTACCCCTAGAGCTAGATTTGCTCACAAAAACGGTAAATACTACCTAATCCTTCTACTCCTACAGCTATACTTGCTCAACAAAACTTGTAAATACTACACAATCCTTCTACTCCCATAACTATACCTGCTCAAGAAAACATGTAAATATTGTAAATATAGAGCACTAATTTCTATCTCTAATACTTTCACTCAAAGCGCTACTATTATTTCTCCTTCCTACAACCTTAACTACCTTGTAGGAATATCTAAGAATTACTGCTATACTATGCAAATGTAATAACCATAACTCAATGTAAAAAAAACAAAATTTTAATCAATTTCAGTATGAATTGTACTCTCTTACTGTCCTGTATTCCTTGAAATCGTATTCTGCAAACTGTTTAATGCTTTCTAAATTCTTGAATTGTGTTGAAATCCTGTATATAATATTTGTTATGCATTTTCAGAGCTATTCTCCCCGGGCCTCCACTGAAAATGGGCCATGTTGACCCAGTGGACTTCCCCAGTAATCAAACTGGAATAAATAAATGACTCTCTAGCATATCCCAGCAACATTCAAACATATCTATTTTGGTTCTTTATAACTGAAAGAGCAACATATCCCCTTAGCACCTTGTTATATAAAATTAAAAAAGCCAGTTTCCCCTTTTAATTGAAAATAATCAGTAAGAGCACAGTCATCCTACCTAAGCCAGGAGAAATCAATTTCATGGAACTCACCCCCATTTTAAGCAATCATTGGTGAAAGTGCCTTCTCCAGAACTGGCCCAGCTTTCTGGAATAAGATCACTGCAGAAACAGGTGAACAATAAATTCTGTCAGGGTTAAAACATCTCTTTCTGAGCATCAATATAAGGAAGTAGCTTGTAAATACTGTTTTGATAGTGGATAAATGAAAAGTCTCCTTTCACTTATCATCTTCAGCAATAATTCATTATATAACTGCTACTGATTATTATTTTTACCCATTGCTGATGAATGCTTGTTTTATTTCATTCTCCTGGATGAGTTTTTCTCATGAACAATTATTGTAATGTATTCTTGCTAACCATCTTTATTATTTTGGACTTCAGAATTTGTTAGGCTCTAATTGGTGGTGCAGTACATATTATTTAAGCTGATAATATCTGCATTGTTGTACTTCATAACTTATTTCAACTGCATAATTCACTGTTATCTTTACTTTAATAATTTATGTTGATGTTACTGCATTTGCCTCTATGCCTTGGTCATAACTGAAAATAATTTGCAGACAAGCCCACCTATCAAGTTACCAAACAGGAAAATAAGAAAATGTTTAGTGCCTGTTTGTGTTAAACAAATGTAAAATACATTACGGTGGCTGCTTTTTGTTTTGCTACGATCAGTTATATGAGGTAAACACAGTCAACACAGTGGATATAATTGGTGGGTAGTTGAATAGTCTGCTGAAAACAATGACTTGCCCCTTCTGTTATTTAACCACAGTCTAACTGTCTTTGACCTTGCTTGGAAAAAGCAGTGTCAATGATTATTTTTTGTGACTTGTTCAGAAATGTGTTTATGTGGGAGGGTCATAATTCTCTTCCTTTTTCAGCAAGGTCAAACTTCAGATTTCCATTTAAAACAGTTGTTGTCTCTCTTTATCAGTCTGGGCAGAATGTATGTGAAAGCAACTGATAACTGGCACAGTGGTACAGCGTGTAGTATGGCCATCTCATAGAGTGAGTTTCTTTGGTTGAGCTCTTGGCTAGGATTTCCTTCTGTGCGAAATCTGTATGTGCTTCCCATCTCTGTGTGAGTTTAATCCAGATGTTCAGATTTTCTTTAACATTTCAAAGACCTGCTGTAGGTGAATTGATGTTCTGCCAATTTGCATTCAGGTAACAGAGTTGGGTGACACAGTGATACACAGATGTGCCTTATCTGCAAAGTCTACATGTCCTATTCTAATCTGCATATATTTTTGTCCTGGAAGTCTATTTTCCTCCAATACCCTAAAGACATGTATTTGGTGGTTTGGGAACTATAAAATGTCCATTGGAGTCACAGTAGTGTGTCTGAAGGTTTGGGGAGAGAAATACAAACACAATGAATTTCAAAAGCCTATTTGTGCTGCACAAACACACACACACACACACACACACACACACACACACACACACACACACACACACACAAACACACACACACAGACACACACACACACACACACACAGACACACACACATATATATATATATATATATATATATATATATATATATATATATATATATATATATATATATAGATATATATCATATGAGTATACAACTGTGGGTGGGGAGGATTTAACCTGCAGGCATACTCAGAGTGTGGTTAGAAGAAGAGACTTAACATCATGACCCACTTGTGCATATATAGTAGGAGTCATGCAGAAACACACTTCTACCATTGCACACTACTTCTAGCTTTGACCTTTGGAAGCACTGACTGATGTGGCAGTAGTGCATGAAGCCTGTACATCCTTTTTCTGATCCCTGCTACTGTTACTATTAAAGGTCAAGCATTTTTTATGACAGCATGTGTACCAACCCCGGCCCATAAGAAAAGGAGGTCAGGATAACAACACGTCATGTCTCTGTAATGGTGACTGTACTCTACCCCCTTGCATGGGATGCCAGTAACATGACTGACAACCTTGTCTAACTTATTCTAGGCTTCAGCCTTAGCCTGAGATGCATTATAGCCCTCCTGCAGGAACCTCTGGCTATACTGCTTATGGAAAATGTCAGGAAAAATGTTAGACATCTCCTCACATCACCTTTATGCTCTGAAACAGCACTACCCTCTCAATCACCAGCTATGACATTTCACCATGAAGCATCTCAGGAGTGAAAATATCAGACAGTTGGCATCATTGTTGCCTTACCACTAGACCAGTAATCAAGGAGCCTCAGTCCTCACCACTGACAACAGTGGGGGATGTTCACTGGAAATATAACAAGTACACACACAGTATTTCCAGATGCAGCTCTCTGCATCAAGTGCAATTTCCCTTAAGAGCAAACAAAGACCACAGTCAGTCCGGGGCTGGTTTCTCCCTCTTTCTCCAGATCCCCAATAAGAGTCCCCACTGGCACAGTTATAGAGTTGAGATCTCAGCTGATTGACTAAGCCAAGACCTTCAGCACCCTCTCTGTCCAACCAGTGCTTCGTATCCCTGCCCAAGTAGCTCAAACACACACACACACACACACACACACACACACACACACACACACACACACACACACACACACACACACACTCCTGGGAAATGCTGGCACTGGTTTATTAGCTATGTCCCCTTCTGCCCAAATTATAAGGTAGTTATTACTGTCAGCAGTCACTCCTTATCAGCTACTTTAAGGCCCTTAACAAAGGGTGTCCAATCTTACTGTGTAACATTAATATTAACACAAATGGTAGTTTGACCAAGAGCAAGGCTATTAGGAGTGGCCCACACAGTGTCACCAAATATATATGCAAGTACTCTCAAACCTTAAATATATCTACACACATCAGCCACAATGAAAGGTTTAAATATATTTAATAATAAATAATAAAAGAACAAGAAAATACTAAATATCCATTCACAGTGACATCAGGGTTCAAAACCCCAGGAAATATTTAAAACAATATTGCAAGACAGTCTGAAATAAATAAAGAAAACTATTGAAATTTAGATTTACTATATTTCTGACTGTATCTAAGAGAATTACTATAATCTAAGAACATACTAATAGAGCAAGGCAGATGTGGTGAATGGATCATCTAGTTGTAATCCAGTCAAAGGCAGAATGTAGAATGTCCTGTCTTACTAAGAGACTTCTCAAATTAATATCTAAAATATTACTTCTGGGATAGCTTGCAGAATGACATAATTTGTTACCATCTGATTGCTATTTCCCAGGTGAAAGAACCATTGATGAAGCCGGCAGTATTTAGCATCTACCTGTAAAAAATATACAGACGAGGGCTTCTTCTCAGATCTCTAGCAGATGCTGGAAGTCATAAAACAATTGCATTCCTTCATGCTTTCAAGACTAGTAATTAATTCACTTTAAAGACAATGCAGAAAGTATCCTAGTACAGACATTGTGTCTCTTGCTACATTGAAAACTGAAAGATAATATTTTTTATGGCCTAGCCATCCAGTAATTTAATTTCAGCTGTTTTTCTAAAATTTACTAGACTGAGGTTAACCTCCTGTATTCCAGTTTCCATTGTTAAAATATATACATTTAAAGAGTTACAAAAGTGCATGTACATTTCTGCTCTCTTCCAGAAGAGCACACTGTGGCTACCTTTCAAACAGCACTCTGCAAATACCCTTTTCAACACACACATCTGTACAAGCACACATTACATATAACTCTAATACGTTAGTAACACAAGCATCCTATATAAATCAATTCGATATTCATCAAGACATATATTTATTTACAACATTCCAGCTAGCTGGGCTGGCAGTCTCTCCTTTCATCACAGCATCAAAAACAGTTCTCACATGTCCCATCTTCTTTCAAACAGCACTCTGCAAATACCCTTTTCAACACACAGATCTGTACAAGCAGTTTGATATACACATGACATACAGCTCTAATACGTTTGCAACACAGGCATCCTATATAAATCATTTTGATATTCATCAACAGCATATACTTATTTACAAAATTCCAGCTAGCTGGGCTGCCAGTATCTCCTTTCATCAGAGCATCAAAAACAGTTCTTACATGTTCCATCTTCTTCACAACAATGGTCATCAACTGGCAACTCATCAACATGATAGATGGCAAAGTCATTAAATATAGTTAATGTAATATGTATGGATCCAGTGGTAATTTGACATGTGAACAATGGCAATCCTCCATTCCTGTATATCCTCTACAGTGGTTCCAACTGCAATGGTTAAGTATGGCATGACAATTTCCTAAAATAAAAGGCTGCCCATGTGTGCATGTTCCTGCCCACAGTGGCTCAGATATGTGCACATCATTTGTGTCAAAACCTGCACAATGTTTATGAGGTGTACTTATTGGTCTACTTGAGTGATTCAGAAATAGTAAAGATCTGAGTCTTAATTAGCATAATCTCATGAAGAGGTGTGAATCTACACAATATAAGTAACAATGAGAAGTCCAGAACCTCATCACGCTATGGCCAAAAATACTGAAAAAAAAAGAGTTTAATTTCTGCTAAGGGTGCTTTAGGTGAAAGCGTTCCTTCTGAATAAAATATGTGCGTATATAAGGTACACATTACTTCTTACAAAATCCATTTTTCCACAACATTTTTTTCCACAGTTCATTACCTGGATACCTACAAAGTTGCGTCAGTTTATCGGAACTTTTAAGTGTGATGGAGAAAAATGTCTTAAGGAGTAAATTGCAAGTGTACTTAATGTAGTAGCCTACACGATTTCTAAGGAAAATAGATGACACAGCCCTGAGCTCGGCTTATATTTAGAGTACTGTTCAATATTATTTTAGTGTTGTATGTCTTGAACATATGTCATTAGCCACAAATCTTTATCAATGGTATTATAATAACCACAGTTGCACTTCTCTGCTTGTTTTATAGGAAATATGTGCTCAGTACTGATACATGCCTTAAATTTACTTAAAGATTGTAGACATGGATATCTAACTGTCAGGCAGAAATATAGGTTACAATATGGCCTAGTAGGATCAAAATAGTATTAAAAGTGTTGTAAGGTCTATCCAGGAACAAGGCTGATAATTCCCCTATTTCCCTTACAAATAATGCTATACCTAAACACCACAGCACACAGAAAAAAGCCTGCTGCATCTGGTGGACAATCTGCATCCTCTCACTAGGGAAAATTAACAGATGCTGAGAATGATGTGATACTACAGGACCTCAATATTAACAGCATTAGAGGCAACAGTAGAATACCAAATATAGGGGCTGCAATATTATAGAGGAAAGATAGACCATCAGGGAGAATCTTATGGGTGTATGGAAAAGGAAACCATCAGAAATGTGTGTGAAAAATACCATCCATAAATAGAATCAGTGCATTACATTAAAACAATAAGGGAGAAGAAATGAGAAAGAAATATGACATTTGTGAATAGTTTTTGGTCATTGGTTTACTTTGCTACACAAAATATATAAAAAATGGAGTTATCTATCAGCCCTGACAAACATATCATCTGTCCCTTAATAAGACCTTAGGCCAGATATACGAAAGCTTGCACGGAGTTGTAGAGTAGAGTAAGACGTCAAACAGGCAAAATGTCTAATGTGCAATCCAGGAACAGCCGGCAGGGGCTTGCACGAGAGCTGCTAAAGCTACTCTTGCATGGACAGCATCATGGTATGCAAATTACCACATTTGCTGCTGAAAGCTATGCAAATGAGGTAAATTTGCAATCCAGGAAACACTAACCTGTCCGTGGAAGATTAGTGTTATCTGCAGAAATGTACTCTGTTGGTAACAGAGTACCGTTCTGCAAACAGCTAAACGAAGCTAAGACAGCTCCAAATAAAGGATGCATACAGTTGAGGAAGCATGTCAGTGGCCAAATATAAGGCCATTGGCATTTATAAATGTTTAAAATTATTAAAATCTAACTTTTTCCCCCGATCTCCGATGTTTAAGCGTAGCGCAGCACAGGGCAAATGTGCGGCACTTTAAAAACAAGAAAATAATTTAAAAATTGCCAAAAATAGACATTTTCACTAAAAAGCTTATCCTGCCATGCAGGTGAATGGCAGGTTGAAGACAACATGGCCACTGAGTACTGGTTGCTAAGGGGGGAAGCTCAGTGTGAGAGATGTAGCCATGCATTAGTAGGCAATCCTATGCAAATGAGGATAAGGATAGTGAATCCAAATTTTCCCCAGCATGTGAGCCATGTCCAAAGAGTGTAAGTGTAGGAGAAGGTGAGTAGTAGAGTAGAATATAGGTAACATCATGAGGGGGTGTGTCAGAAAGGCTGTAAGCTAATTGGAGCACAGTGTCTTGTGTTTTCTCTAAGTTGCTCAGGATTGCAAGAGGTGTGTCTACAGCTGACCTTTTTGAAATCCAGAAACCAAAGGTGTACAATGTGAAAATATCTGAAATTTCTTGCAAACGTGCACACAGCGTGTGTGCATGTGTGCGCGTGTTTGTGCGGCGCTGCCCTGGGTGGAAACAGAAAGGGAAAAGGAAGGAAAAGAAGTCGTAGGAAGTTAACCAAGGAGAACTAGCAGAGCCGCCAGGTGAAATATATCAGAATCAGCCAATTACACAGGCAGCAGACTAGCCCAGCCCAGCACTTTAAACTCTGCAAACAGCATTCTTCCCTGTTTTTTCCCAAGAACTCTGTAACACTACAGTATACAAAGAGGGAAAGGTTAAAATCTTTAAAGTCAGACAAAATGTTAGGGGCTGCTTTTGCTATCATAAACCAAAACATGCAAGGTGCTGAGGGTGGTGATGTTGTGAATGCTGCTGAGCAACCCACAGTGAGGAGACGGAGAAGAGTGTATAGACCCAGGGTAACCTACCAGGGGCTACATGAGCTGGAGATAGTAGAGCGCTATAGGGTGGACAGAGACCTCCTGCAGCAAATTGTTGAACTGTGCCGGCCACTCCTCAAACACAGAACCAACAGAGGGGAACCCATCCCAGTGGATACCAAGGTATGTGTTGGCCTAAGAATACTAGCTACAGATACCTTCCAGAGACCAACTGGTGATATGATGGGGATTTCACAGGCATCAGCATCCAGGGTACTGCACCAGTTCCTGGATGCCATGTCAGCACATGTCAGTGAGCACGTATATTTCCCCAATTCCCGTGAGGCAATGGCCAGCAATATGCATCTTTTCCACCAAATAGCAGAATACCCTGAGGTAGTAGGTGCAATAGACTGCACGCACATACACATCAAAGCACCACCCAATGAGCAGGGTAGGGTCTACATCAACCACAAGGGCTTCCCCTCCATCAACTGCCAGGTTGTGTGTGATGCCCAGGGCATAATAATGAATGTTTGTGCTGGCTGCCCTGGAAGCTATCATGATTCCCACATCTGGCATCTGACACAGCTGTACCATAAATTTGCCAATGGGGACATCCCTGACGGTCACCTAGTGTGGGATGCTGGATACACACTGGAGCCATGGCTGATGACACCCATCAGAAATGCACACACACCCGAACAAGAACTCCATAATGAGGCACATGCACAAACAAGAAACATAATTGAGCGTGTGTTTGGGATGCTCAAGTCACGTTTCTAGTGCCTGGACACATCTGGTGGAGCCTTGCAGTACTCACCAACTACATGTACCCAAACTTTCATGGTATGTGCCATGTTACACAATATGATCCTGTGGAAACAGCTGCAGCAGGAACAACATGGGGCAGGGCCAAACAGCCCCCACCATTGCCAAGGCCTGCACAAGCACAGTGACTCGGAGGAGGAACAACCTGAGCCTGCCCCAGTAGGCAGAAGGAGGCGTGCCCAGTATGCCCTGGCCTTGGCAAAGAGGCATCACATAGCACATACACTGACTCAGTAGGAACCCTGGAAATGACACCTCTCTCTGACACACACATACAGTAAAAGGGATGCCTAACTTGACACTACCTGTTTTCAAACATGTATAGGGAGTGTAATATGTGCATCCGACACAGGCAGCCCTGCAACACCACCTGAGGCATGAGTCTCTATTTTAAGCAATATAAAGCACTGCTAAGCAAATTTTACCAGTACTGAACATATTTAAATACAATTGCGCATAGCTGCACACCTTGCTAATCAGCACAACGTCGGGCAATGTTGGGCAAAGTTGGGCAATGTTTGGCAAAGTCAAGCAAAGTTGGGTAAACACGCTCACACCTGCTTTACTGTTACTTAACCAGTCAGGTCTGCCCAGCAGGAAAATAAAAAACAGTGACAGGGCTCAAACTCAGGATTCTGTGCACTATAGTCACAATTTTGAACCACTAAACCATGACAGCATTTCACTGGCACAGACACAACTTAAGTCACTCCCACATACCAGTTGGGGGGGGGGGGTCACATACCTAACAGTCACAGCCAGCAGGACAATTGTAGACAAATGCAAACACAAACAAATGCTGTATCATGCCCTCTGAAGAGGCATATGAGTAACCTCCCCCCAGGCCTATGCAGACAAATAACAGCAGGCCAGGCAGTGTGATGTGGGTTGGGTAGGCTATGAAGTCACAAACTAATATGTGTGTAATTGGAAGCTAAGGTCTGTAGTACAGTGGTATGCCTCAAGCCAGTATGATAAGCAACAGTACAGACTGAAATGGAGTACCTGACATAGCAGTACAGGCCTAGCAAATGTGTATACGTGTCAGGTGTATCCCTCATCCTATGTACACCCACAGTAACAATCAGGTGTGCCCCCCGAGTAGAAATGTACAAATAATAGCTGTCCCCCCTGTATGTAGAAATGTTGATAAGTCTATGTAAATTGACTCATGGAAGCCCTGCAGGCACAGCGTGCTTCCTGTTGATGTACAACACAGAGGTGAGCCCTGAAGTAAAAACCAACTTGATTTTTCACACACATATAGTATATATGCCCATAGTGAGCAAGCTCACACACTTAAACAAATTTAGCAAATTTCAGTCAGCAACATAGTGAAAGGTCATACTGGGCATGCTCACACACTTAAACAAATTAAGCAAATGTCAGTCAATAACATACTGAAAGGTCATACTGAGTATGCTCACACAGGCCATGTCTGAGTACAGCAGTGGGCCGCACATATCTGGCAGTTGCAGTTCTTACTCCAGACACTTGTCACTATTCACCAATCCTGTCTTGCGCACACAATGATATGAAAACAGACCCATATAATATATTGGACCCCTGTCATAATCAAACTATGTACTACAAGTACTTAAGTTGTTCAAAGAAAGTGAAATTCCAAAGAAGATCAATAAATCTCCGATCAGTATCATCAAGAAACAATGAGCACTCCTAACATTATCCAAGCCATGTTCTGGCAAAAATATTGCCAAAGAGTCCATAGAGAACCATGAAACTTTCTTTCGCTATGTCATAAATATCA
Source organism: Protopterus annectens (assembly GCF_019279795.1). Lineage (NCBI taxonomy): Eukaryota > Metazoa > Chordata > Ceratodontiformes > Protopteridae > Protopterus > Protopterus annectens. Next base: position 877,502,754 of record NC_056732.1, read on the forward strand.
ATGTAAACTCATATATCTTCTGAGTCAGTGCAAAGTATAAATAAATACATGTACATGACTGACATTGCCAACATCTTGTCAGACAGGTTCATACATATTTACCCCCCTCTCACTGACAAAAGGGCCCATTACCATACCTGGAGATTGTGAAAACCCAAAAATCACATATACAATGGTTAAACAGTTCTATCCAAACCTTAAAACACAGCGTCTATGTGATAATATGGTTCCCCTGACTGTGTCATATGTGAACTCCAAAACAAACAGACCCTGCGCCTGAACAGTCTGTTGAGACTTACCCTCTGTACAGGATATGAAACTGTTGAAAGGCTTACAACAATGTTTGGCACACTTCACAAGTGTTGGTGCACAACAGACCATGGGAACTATTGTCTTATAAGCCTAATAAGCCTGATCTGCAAGGCCATGGAGTCCATCATTATGGAACTCATAAACAGAGCTATTGGGAGCCTACAAACACCCCAACCCTACCCATTTTGGTTTGGCAAGGGGCAGATCATGGTTCCTAAACCTACTAGACAGTTTTCAAGGCAGTTACCCAGGACATACATCAATGAAATGAGCTACACATGGCCTACATAGACCTTGAAAGGCCCTCTTCCAACATCTCACACACATGTTGTATCCACAAAATCAACAACCTGTGCTATACACGTATGTCATCTGATGGATTGCCAACTGGGGCACAGATAGATCCCACAAGGTAAGAATTGTGGTCTCCCTGTTGGACTGTAAGCTGGTAACAACTGCTGTCCTCCATGGCTCAGTCCTGGGACCCCTCCTGTCTGGTGTATACTTTTCAGAAATACAGCCAAACACATGAGGGCTATGGTTAGCAAATTTTGTGGATGACTGCAAAAATGTTGTCATAATCGATGTTTGGGACAACAGAGACATCCTTAAAAAGTGTCTCAGTCAGACAGATGTGGTGTCAAAATTATGGTCTCAAGCTACAGTCATACAAATACCACATAGGTGCTTACACCCTAAATATAGAGGTAATAATAAAGGAACTATGGACACATGTGGATAGTCATCTCTACGTCCAGAAACACATTTACAAAGTGTTTAGAAAATCATGCTATGTGTTCCCACAAATTGCCAAGGTCTTTGCATGTAGATCAAAGGAGGTTCCCTCTACTCATCAGTCATCAGACCCATCAGAGAGTATCACGGCACACTTGCGATGAATCTGACTAGGCACCTTCAGCAGCTGGAAAGACCACTGAAGTACCTCAACAAAAGGATTACTGGCCTCAAACAGTTGCCTCATGCAACAAGACTGAAGTTAACTCAATCTGTACTTTGTTGCATACTGTCTACTCAGGCAATCTCTGCCCAACAGACAGGTTCATGCCCAATGCAGAACTGATGTACATGCTCTATCTGAAGTGAAGCCAAGCTCGCTGTGCCACATGCTCTAGGGATATCATCATCACAGCAATAAAAAGAACATGTTGGAGGGATACATTACTAACTCACAGACTTCCCTTGCTTTGGAACAGACTCCAAACCTACATTAAGCTGAGTCGCTCACTGACACTCTTCCAGAGGAGCCTTGATGAGTGTATGTGAAACTGAACTGTCACACCATGGATCACTTCATTAGCTCTACTACACAGAGACCTAGGAAACTAACCCTATGTATGGTAATAGCTGGACAATCCGGCCATACTAATAGATGCCTTCAGACAGATAGCCTATTACCTACCTATGTACCTATATATATGTAGGGGAAACACAGTATAATAAGCCAAAGATGGATGGGCAGAGATGTGTGTAAGAGGGTGACCATGACAGGGAGCCATCCAGGACTGTCCCACCCAGCACACATCCCAATGGCACAAAAGGCATGAGGTGCACATCTCACCCACTGTACATGACAGCCACCAATATCTGTAAGCATTACAGTGTATGTGGTCCATGAGCCTACTGTACAACATGACCGTACAATGAAGTACACATTTACTATCTGTAGACATGTACCTGTCACATAGGTTCATAGGTATGTAGTAGACTATCTTCACGAAGGCATATATTAGCCTAGGCAAGTTGTGCAGCATTCACCTCCCCATTGGGTAGTCTCCTAAGCCCTAGTTCTAATAGTTAGTACCCTAATCCCCTTTCTAGTGGGGCTGCTGATGTGATGCCTGGCATGAATTGTCTGTTTCCCATACACTCATCAAGGTTCCTATTGAAGAGTGTCAGCGAGGGGCTCTGTCTGATGTATATTGGGTCTCTGTCCAACAGTAAGGCACGTGTCTGGGATGGTACTCTATCCCACCAGCAGGTTGTATTCATTGTGATCAGGTTCATATCCCTGGAGTGTGTAGAGCGACTCATTTTTGTTATCCGTAGATGGAGCATGTTCAACAGTTATGTGTTGGACATAGCTCTGTATGTTAGGCAGAGTGTGCCTCTGAGTAGGTGGTACGCAACGGAGAACATATTTAGTTTTACCAGTTGTGTCGCATAACACAAATGTTTGAGGCCAGTAATCCTCTTGGTGAGGTACCTCTGTGGTCTCTACAGCTGCTGGATATGCTTAGTCGTGTGCATTGTACTAAATGATGGGTCTGATGACTTAAGAGTAGAGGGCCACCAATACCTCTTTTGATCCGGATGCAAACCCTTTGTTGAGTAGGTGGGCTACATAGGATTTCCTAATCACCTTGGCAACATGGTTGTCAAAGGAAAGATGACTTGTGTCCCCAGATCCCTTATTACCTTGTCAGCTTTTAGGGGGTAACACCTATGTGGTAGCTTGTGGGTACTTTGTTTTCACCAAAGGGGATTACTATGCATTATTTCACATTGAGCTTGAGGCCATGATTCTGACACCACACATCTGTCTCATAGAGTCCCTTCTGGAGAATATTTGTGTCATCCGGGGAATCTGTTATGGCAAACACTTTACAGTTCCCAGAAAACTTAGTCAACCACAGCCCTCCTGTGTTGGCATGTACTTTTGAGAAGTCTATACCAAACAGGAGGGACCCCATGACTGACCCCTGGGGGACAGCAGTTGTTACCGGTGTAGAGTCTGACATGTAGCCAGCAACTCTTAATTTGTGGGATCTATCTGTGAGCTAGTTTGCAATCCATCTTGTGATGTATGGATTCATGCCCAGGTTGGTGAGTTCATCTATAATACCTGACTGGGGAATGGTGTCAAAGGCCTTAGCGAGGTATAGTTCAGCTGTGTGGAGCTCATTTCAATCATCTGTAGCCTGGGTAACTGTCTCAAAGAAATCCACCCTGTTCAGGAGGTGTGATCTGCATTTAACAAAGCCAAACTGGATGTTCTCAACTGTGTGAAGGTTCCCAATGTCTTTATTGTTGACTTCCATTATGATTGGCTCCATTGCCTTGCAGATCAGACTCATCAGGCTCATAGAGCATGAATGCCAAGGGTCTTTTGTGGCTTCACCCCTGTGGAGTGGGAAGAATGTTGCTGTGCAACATTCTATGGGAACATATTCTGTAGAGAGGATGTAGAGAGAGGTCTAGGTATCCTTGATGAATATGGATACATCCACACTCTATGTGCTATGATCCAGGTTCTGATGCTGGAAGGTATGGAATGAGTAGTATCCTGGTCATGTTGGTGTGCTCTCTGGAGCCTTGAACTAGGTTTCTATTACTACACAGATATCAACATTCTCCATACTGAGAAGTGCCTCGAGTGTGTGCATCTGGAGGCTGAGATTTCTGGCAACGAGTAGCATTTAGCTCACTTTGTGGTTATTTGTGTTAGTTATAGGGTTTGGTTTGTCCTGAGTGACTAGTGTTCCCCAACTGAAGTTAACATCTCATTGGTCCCATCAGACCATAAACTAATTACCCTACATATCCACATTCTGGCCACACCCCCATTAAGGAAACCATGTTAAAATATTTCTCCAAAGCCAAATTCATGCTTCTTAAGACAGAAGTGGTGAACTTCAGGACACCCATGCAGATGGACAATATGGTTATGACTACTGAATCCTTCACAATTGCACTTTATAAGCGCTTACATGAGTGCATGCATTGTGCTATCACAAGCAGAACCAAGACGCTATCCTTCAAGAAAAGGAAGCCAATCCGGTGGTCCCCTGCCATAAACAAACTGCACAACAGAAGGAAGAAACTGTTGCAAAAGAGGGTAATATCCCATGAGTGGAGGAGCTCTCTGGTCAGCCTCAGTAAAAAGCTGTGATCCCTGATAAAATCCTCCAAAGCTAGTTACAAAAACAAAATTGCCACTGATTCTAAAGACAACGACAAAGCATTCTATAGCTATGTCAAGAATCTCAATAGCGACACTCAGATCTGCTCTGAGTTACAGCACAGTGGTACTAAATATACAGACCCAACTGATATTGCCAACATCCTGGCAGATAGGATCAGTGCTAACTTTACCCCCCTCTCAACCATGAAAGAGCCCATCTCTATACTGGAAGAATGCAAAGTTGCTGTCATCACGGCTGCACAAGTAAAAACCATTCTCCAAAGCCAGGAACACAGCATCCATGGGACCAGATAACATCCCAGGCTGTGTTCTACATGAACTACAGAATGAACTGGTACCACACCTACGTACCATGTTCAATCATAGTCTCACCTCAGGCTTTGTGCCTGCTGAATGGTGCACAGCGACGGTTATCCCACTACACAAGGGGGAGCCACCACGGACCCCGGGAACTAGTGCTCCATTAGCCTGATGAGCCTGGTCTGCAAGGCCATGGAATGTATCATCATGGAACTTATAAACAAAAAGATATTGGTAATCTCCAAACTCTGGACCACAACAATCTGGGGTTTGTAAAAGACAGATCATGTCTCCTAAACCAGATAGATTTCTTTGAAGCAGTCACCAAAGCTGTAGACAAGGGTAAGGTGGTTCACACAGCCAATCTAGATCTTGCCAAGGCTTTCGACACCATCCCCCACTCTGGAATTATAGATAAACTCACTAAACTCGGTATAAATCCCTATGTCACAAGATGGGTTGCCAACTGGCTCACTGACAGAACCCACACTCTGAAAGTAGCAGACTCCAAGTTCGACTTCAGACTAGTGACAAGTGGAGTACCACAGGATTCAGTCCTGTGTCCTGTCCTGTTTGGTATCTACTTCCCTGAATTACAGGCTAACACAGAAGGTCTCTGGCTAACAAAGTTCCCAGATGAATGCAAACTAGGAGCCATAATCAAAAGTACTAACAATGTGGACATCCTACAAAAGCGCCTCACTGAGACAGATGCCTGGTGTCAAAGTCATGGCCTCAAGCTCAATGCCAAAAAGTGCATTGTCATCCCCTTTGTTAAAAACTCTGTACCCATGAACTACAGCATAGGCGGTAGTATACTTAACACTGAAAGTGTGATAAGAGACCTTGGGACACAGGTGGACAGTAGACTCTCCTTTGATAATCACATTGCCAAAGTGTTTAGAAATTCCTTCTTTGTAGCCCACCTAATCACAAAAGGGTTCACCTCTAGATCAAGAGAGGTCATTGTGCCCCTCTACTCATCACTCATTAGGCCCATAATAGAGTACAATGACCCATTTGGTATGTACCTTAATCGGCACATGCAACAGCTGGTAAGACCACAGAAGTACCTCACCAAGAGGATCATCGGCCTCAAAGAGATACCCTATGCAGCTTGACTAAAGAAACTCCAGCTCTACTTGGTTGCTTACTGCCTGCTCAGAGGTGATCTATGCCTGACATATAAGGCCATGTCCAACCTGGAATTAATGGACATGCTCCACCTCAAGAAAACCAAATCTCTTAGAGCCACATGCTCCAGTGAATTAAACCTCAGCACAGCAATAAACAGGACATACTGGAGGGGTAGATTCCTGTCCCAGAGACTTCCCTCACTCTGGAATAGAATCCCAGTTGATGTTAGGCAGAGCCCCTCCCTGACTCTCTTCAAGAGGAATCTTGACGAGAGGATGGGAAATTGTAAATTTACCCCTGGAATCACTTCAGTGGCCCTGCTAGACAGAGGCCCAGGAAACTAATTTAAAAGGGAGGCAAAAGCCAACACATTATGGCTCGGCTTATAAATGCCCTTGGGCAGATAGCCTAGTACCTACCTATGAACCTATGAACCTTTGAGCCTTGCCTAAAAAAGGTAATATGGGACAGCAAGAGCCTTGGCCAGTATTCAGAAGCATAGGGGCGACAGGTGCAAACCATCTGTAGTGAAGCAACAAGGCTTGTCTATCATGCCATCACAGGCAGACAGAGACTGGATCCCCTTTTAATGACACCAGAAGCTCAGCCAATTGTTGACATTTATCATCTTTCTGTTATATTGCAGTATCATGTAGGTGAATGTAAGATGCTACTCAAGGTCAGGGTCATACCGGCATGGGCTACATGATCATAGAGCTAATATATATCTCTTGTCATGTTGTCCTGGGAGGTATGTTTCAGATCAATCACACTGACATGTACAAAGAAAACATCATATATGTACCTGTTCTAGAGTGATGTAAGTGCTTGTGTTATGTGGCGGATCATAGCACCTGACAGACAACTGACAGTAACCTTCCCCTTCTCCATTCAAGTGAGTGGAATATCTGTGTGCCTGACTATGAAGTCACCTATTACTAGTGTGTTGGGTATGTTGTTTTGCCTTAGGGCCTGTTGTGAGGCACACTGCTTTGGTGTATTATGTGTTTTCTGGCGTGTGCTTGGAGGTGCATGTTGCTTGCTTGTCTGCTTAGGAGGACACTCTCTTTTTCAGATTAATATTTGTATTCTCTGAGTATGGTAATGTGCATTTATGTGTGTGTTTTGCTGGTGCTTATATTGTAGGTCTATGTGAGACAGTTGGTGTTGTGGTTGTATGACCCTACTCCTCCTGACTGTATTGTCCAGTACAGGGTTAACAGAGCTTATCCACTGGTTTGACCCTGTGTGTGCCAGCATGTGGTGCATCAACCCATATATGATATGGTCATGGCCTATCCATACAATACACTCACAATACACCTAGTATGATAAGCCTGCTGAGGTTAGCAAATGTGAAAAAAACCTTTGGGCAAACTGTCAGCAAGTAATGTCTGTATTGCACCCAGTAACTCCATATTGCTTGCTGAAGTGTAAAGACGTACTTAGTTTGGATTAAGAACACCACACTTGCCAACTGTGTGTGTCTGTCTGTCTCTCCCTGGGGAGAGAGCAACCTTTTTGGAGACTACTCACACCCCTTAAAAGTGGTATACTCATATTTGTCAAGTCTCATGATGTCACCATCCTACAAATATACCTGTGGAAAGGAGAAATTCCAGTAATGTGTATAGTGTGTCATGTAAATGCGTACTGCTGAAGTATCATAATGTAGTTAGGTAGAGGTTTGAATCATGCACTTGCCAACTGTGTGTGAGAGTGTGTGTGCCTCCCTGGGGAGGAACAACTTTTTTGGAGACTACTCACACCCCTTAAAAGTTGTATACTCATCTTTGTCAAGTCTCATGATATCACCATCCTACAAATATACCTGTGGAAAGATGAAATCCCAGTAATGTGTATAGCGTGTTGCATGAATGCATACTGCTATAGTATAATGTAGTTAGGAAGGAGTTTGAATCTCGCATGTGCTGACTGTGTGTGTGTGCTCCAGGTGTGTAACACCGTTGGCCAATGTGGAGTGGGTTTTGATTTTTCAAGTGTATGACATATCATAATGACAACAGTATGTGCATTACACATGTAAGGTAGCTGTGGGGCAAATCCATATACATACATGTGACCTCAATTATTTCATAGGTGGGTACTCTGCTTTCTCCATGAATGCATCTGTTATCTTTGCCAGAGCATGCTGGTGCTTTCCAGACCTTAGGTCACTTCTTTGTGCTTGTGACAAGCTTAGCCACTGCAGTGATCCCTGGGCTACATCTTCCGTTTCACATCCACTCATCACGGTTTCTATTGAAGAGTGTGAGGGTTTATGCTTGAGGTATATTTGAAACCTGTTCCAAAGCAAGCAAAGTCTGGCAAAGTTGACTAATCATTATAGGTGTGCAACAACCTCTGTGGGTCTGCATGCAAACCCTTTATTGCTTATGTGCTCCACAGAGGGATTTCCAAAACCTTTTGGTAATGTGATTATCAAAGGAGAGATTACTTAACACATGGCTCTATGTATACATTAGTACCTGTTCCACATTTTGGGGGCTACTACCTATGTCGTACTCTGGGGATACTTTGTTTTCTAAAAGTGAATAACTATGCCTTCTTTGGCTTATAGCTTTACAGCATGAATTTGACACCAGGTATCTGTCTGTATGATACCCTTTTGGAGGATGTGTGTGTCATCTGGAGAATAAAGTATAGCCCACAGTATGCTTTGTCATCAAACGTGGGCAGACATATCCCTACTGTGTTTGCTTGCACCTAAGAAAGCTATATGCCAAACAGGAGTGGTCCCAGGACTGAGTGCAGGTGAATACCACTTGTTACTGGTATAGAATAGTACATGGAGGCTGCAAATGTTACTGTGTGTCCTACATCTGTGCATCAGTTATCAAGCCATCATCTAACAATCGTTTATGGTCAGTCTGTTGAGGTTATGTATAATACCAGTATGTGGGATGGGTATGAATTGCTGGTGAGCTATAGCTTGGCTGTGTTGACCTACCCTCCCTCGCCTATAGCCTTGTTGACTGCCTTGAAGTCTTCTAGGTGTAGGAGCCATGATCTGGCCTTTAGAGAACCTAAGTGGGTATGGTGCAGTGTTTACAGGTTCATAATGTCTCTGTTAATGAGTTCCATAATGCTGTGCTCCATAGCCTTCCAGATAACATTTGTCTGGCTTATAGGGTGAGAGTTTCCAGGACCTGTTGTAATTCTACCCTTAATCAATTTATGTTAACATTTGCACTGGGTGTGACGAGGGTGGACAGGTTTAAAACTAAGTATATTAGAGGGTCAGGCCAGGTTTTAAGGTTTGCAGACCAAGCCAGATAGGCAGGATTAAGTTGGTTTGTACATATGCTGAGGAGGGATGCAGAGTATATTGTGAAATAGATGGTAAGGATGAAGCCGCCAGGTAACAGGAAAACAGGAATGCCTAAGATGAGGTTTATGGCTGTGGTGAGAGATGACATGCAGATGGATGGTGTGACAGTGCAAGATGCAGAGGGCAGGAAGAAATGGAAACAGATGATGTACTGTGGCGACCCCTAATGGGAGCATCCAAAAGGAGAAGAAGAAGACGTTGTAGCTCAACCCTTGTGGACTATGAACACCATTACTGTGTGTCATTCCACAAGTATGTAACCTGTATAGAGGCTGCATCTGGACAGAGCGTTTAGGTGAGTGATGACTTCATATTTCATCTTGTGTATGACACAGCCAGGGACACTGTCCAGTACCATTGCCACTGTGGTGTGTACTTTGTTAAATAGATGATTTAACTACAGTGTCTGTAAATCATCAGGTTTTACATTCTTCATGTCTGGAAATGTGGCCCTTGTGTAATGACAGCGTAGTGAAATCCGCATTCAAACTGTCTGACAAGGAATTGGTAATGTCAGTCAGATAAGTGTACTTTGTGACCATTTACATTAACTGCGACCCGATCTGAGATTTCCCCTGTAGATTATGAACAACACTAAAGAAAGCTTTAGTGTTGTCTTTCGAATCCTTGCCATTTTGTATTTTGAAGCTTGCCTTGTATGTTTATTAAGGGATTGTATTTTCCCAATGATACTGACCAGAGAGGTTATCCCTTCTTGGTACGTAACTCTTTTTTAGTACAACTTCACACCTTCTATTATATATTTAGTTTATGACAGGGGTCCATGAGATTAATGCACTTTTACTGTATAAGTGAGAATTTTTTGTGTTTGTGATAGCACAGTCCATGCAACCCTGTAGGTGAACAGTGTGCATTAATAAAGGATTATGCAGCAGAGACAGTGTTAACCTTGGTAATGCAAACCAATGATGGATAGCAACAACAGCATCACCCACAGCACAGTGTCAACCCGTGTCATACACACACATGCATACTCAAGTTCCAAAATGTGTGTAGTACAATGCATACTGGCCACCAATAGAAACTATGGTGTGTTAACACTAGCCAATACAGGGAATGTCACTCTGCCCATGAGTCCAATATGCATGTACATGCAGACAGTGCACCTCCACCATGTTCACAAATGTACACCTGCAAACCTGTGCTGCACACACTGCACTTACTGTCCACTGTATAACACATGCTGACAAAACTACACACATCAGCCAAGTGGCACATGGGCAAACAAAACACAATCAGAATAAACACTGGTGGAAACAATACAACATTGCTAATTACAGCTTTAATGCATTATGCCTGCTCAGCTACTCCTTCAAGGATATCATTATACTTTACAGCTGACAACATGCTACACATTCAGCCATTGCTATACTTTATTAAAGTCACCCTGTGCATCAGCACCATGTTAGCCTGTTCCTGCATCAATGTTACAGATGACAGGAGGTGGCATAGGTTTCATCATATGCACAAGGTGTGTTGTTGGTTTGCCAGAGGCCTACACTGAGCCATACAATCGACATGTATGTGTGTGTTTGTGTGTGTGAGGGCCACGAGTACTGTTATGGGCCAGTGTTGAAGTAATGTGTGCGGGTATGTGTTTGCCCTAGGTTTCTGGTTTATGTGTGTGTGTCTGCATGTACAGAGTTCCACCATGTGGCTGCCATATACAGGGATTTGTGAAACAGCTACAGACTGTACCTGGCAGGCTTTACAGATCACCATCTCTGGCCATGGATATGGAACCTGTGCCAGGCAGAGGTGCTACAGACAGTATCAGGTACTAAACCAGACTGGGTACTATCCGAAGAGGTTGACATATGTCCACTGGATCCAGGTCCCTGCTGGGACTGGCCAGAGCCATGTGCACATGGTCTTCTAGGATGGTCAATGGACAGCCTCCCCCAGCATTGCTGGGGCTGGTACTGGCACTACGGGAGTGGCTGTGACTTGCTGGACATCCATGGTGACCTCCAGCTGCTGATGTTTCTGGCATACGTTGACGTCTCAACCATCCCGCACTGTCCTGACACATGGACATGACATTGTGGAGGACATCCAATGTCTCACCCCAACGTCTATCAATGACCTCAGTGTAATTACATATGACACCTGCTAGGTCACAGATACTGTCATTTACAGAGGTGTTATGAGCCCTCTTTGCCCTTAGTCCCTGTCTGGTGTACCGTTCCATTCATGTCTGTGCCTCCATGACAGCCTGGAACATGCATGTGGTAGAAAGAGGTGTGGCACATCTGCCAAGGGCATGATGACAAGCAGTGCTCTGATGAGAACCCCTGGGCATCTGCCTATGTGGTAGCATTCCAGACATCTGGCTATGGCTGCTGTGTCCTGATACATGTGCCATAGATACCACACTGTCCTGGTCAGTGACAACTGTACACTGTCCCTCAGCTAAGGGTGATTGTGATGATGGATGTACAGGCAGTATGACTATGTGCATGGATGGGGTGGAGACTTGTGTACTGTCAATTGGTGGCCCAACAACAGACCCTGACATACCTGCCTGTGCCTCAACACACCTATCCTCATGATCACTGTCTGTCTCAGTGACATCAGGTTCCCTGCTGTACTGAGCCAGCCCCACCTTGGCACCTGTGAGAGGAAAACAGGAAACACACTTTAAGACCTGAACATGATGTCAGACCACATGCACACATGCACACATGCACACATGTGCACATGCACACATGCGCAGATGCACACATGCGCAGATGCGCACATGCACACATGCATGCACATGCATGCACACATGCACACTTGCACACATGCACACATGCACACCCCCACAAATACACTCCTCCTTAAAGCAGACACACACAACACCAGCAATCTCAGAACATACACAATAGCATGTGATGGTGGGGTACAGTATCACAAGTAAAACAGTCATATCACACATGTCAGCATGTAGGACATGTGTTGCTCAACAGCATGCAGTGCAAGTGTAGACAGTCCTTGTTACTAACAGTATACATTTCTTTGATGCATATGTTTTGTTATTAGATGATGGGCCTCCCCCTGGAACACGATGCATACATGGACACAACATTGCTGTGCAGGTATTCAAAACTCTGTAATGTAATGTGCACCATAACTCACAGGTGTACATACCATGGCTGGATGTGTATCTGTGTGTCAGATAGGTATCCAATGCTGATTACAGCCTCTGTGTCTTTAGCAAATAATTGTGGACACATTTTTAGCACATGCATGATGAGTATTCACACAACATCATTAGTGGTGCATGGATAATTGATGGAATACCATTCGGCCACATACCCAATGTACGGTATTTATGGTGAGTGTAGATCATATTGTGGACATGCCAGTGTCATCCATGACATGGCATGCTAAAACATAACTGCATATTTAAACACTACACATACCCAATGTGAGTCATATGAACTAGCCACTCAATAGCATCACAAGACATATATGTGTCAGTTGTGCAAATGGTGATTGGTATGCATATTGTTTAGAGGTGCATATGTGTGCACACACACAACATTAAGGTGTATAGCAATGAAAGCTATGTGTAGTACTGTGGTTACAATACCTGGATGGGGTATAGTATCATAGGCCATCATCATGAAGCATCATGTAGTCACTTAAGGCTACAAATGTTTCCCAAACCAGCACTAATCATGCTGTACCGGAACTGTACTACCTTGGCTACATTCACCATTTCACAACCAGTTGTTACATGAGTTTGTAAGGAGGCCAATAAGGAGCATTCCCTGACATGAATGTGTAGTGTGTTGCAGAGTGTTTAAATGCCCCATGATAGGCCTCTACCCCTCAGGTATATTATGTGTAAAGTGTGGACGAGATTTTGGATACTGGAGTGTGTCTTTACAGAGGGTTTGGGAATCCTTTATGTGTAGCATGTTAAAATGCTTTGTGTATGACATAGATGTGCATGTTATGTGCATGTTGAGTATCAACTGTGCCTATCCAATTTTCACTACAGTCTAGCCACATTTGTTTGAGATGGTCTGGGTATTGCATGTGTTTGAGGCAGCTAATCACATTTGTAAGATGTGCATGATCTTACACCAAACATGCACAGCATGCATTATGGGTAGGTGTGTTACATGTGTACATGGCCTACACCTTAACTATGACATGCACTTTTTATTTACAATAATAAATGTAGAACACACTCACCAGCATCTGTCCGCTGCCTTGATGTCACCCCAGAGAGACCTACATAGAGGTGAGACAGTTTGTCAGTGGCCACAATTGTGGCATTGCTGCTGTGTGTTTGCAATCTTACAGTACAACAAAAGTTTACATTCACAGGGCTACAGGTTATGTTCCAAATGATCAGTATTGCACAACAACAGGCTCCATATCTTTTAACGACACACTCCACATCTCACATATGCATGATCTACCAATACAGATAACAGTAGTCTACAGATATGCCATGTTACCTGCATGCTCCATGTGTGCTTGTTGGGTGGCTCCAACCTCCATCATGGTGTATGTCTGCTGCTGTTGTTGTTGGGCAGGTGCCACCAGGCTCAGGAGCAGCTCCTCCACTCTGATGAGGGGGGGGGGATGGATATTAACACCACCTCCTGTTGCAAGCTGTTGTCTATGCACATCAGCAGCACGCTGACAGACATGTCTGAGAAGATCTCTGCAGTGGTGGAGTACCTGCTCATATGTCCGGTTATGCAAGCCTACCTCATTTACCCTGCAGACAACATCTTGCCACATTGCAGTATGCTCCTGCTGGTCCTGGCTGGTTCGTGAGAACATGAGACTGTAGTGCTGTATCATACTGCTAGTAATTATGTCATCTTCAGCACTACTGTAACTGGTGTTCCTGTGATGCGCCATGATCCCTGGAAGACATGAATACGAAAATATTTCTGAGCAAGTCATATGGCACATTTAACATTTTACAGTACAGATATCACTGAATTGCCATATATAGCAACCTATTAGCTAACCGAGAGTGAAACACTTTAACTGCCACTTATCACTGCTCACCCCACAACTGCTTGAAAGTGCCTGGCTCACTCTCTATCTAATGAACCATGTTCTGCACAGCAACAAAATAAAATCACTCTATAAGACTATACAAGAGTACCTGGCACACTGTATGCAACATGATGCACCACCTAGCCACAGCAGATATACATCAAGCTGATGTGTAAAGAAATATATCATCCATCAAAATGAGTATAAGGTCCAGTAAATGTATTATTATTATACCACACAACTTGTTAATGGCAAACCCGTGGCCAAAATATGTGCACAATTGGGAATATAGGTTGCATACTGCTGTAGTACACTATGAATGTTACTAGATATGCAGTTATATGTCTTACCACACATATGTCAAAGGACATGTTACAGACATACCCACACACACATCAGACATAATTACAGGACACAAAGGTATGACAACCCAGATACGCTTTCAGTGTGTACTATACAGCACTGTGTGACAGTACTTACACAACCTTAATCTTGAGAAATGTGATCTGTGATGAATACAGGGACCACACAAAACAGTGGATGTAAGCAATGTGGACATACACCATACTTTGCTGTACAGAGTTTCAAGTAGTACTACAGTACACACAGGATTTGTATTCAACATCAGTACCAATCAATAATCATAGATGTAGTGCTTTAGCCTCCAATGACACATCCTAGTTAAAACCAAGGGACTTAATCACACTGTATGCAATAGCACTTTTTCTGCCTAGCAACAGAATACACAGCTTTTGCTAGGATCAAAGCAAGGACCCATAATACCATGACATAAACAGTTTCCCACTAAGCTATCCCACAGATACATATCTTTGATGTATTCACAAACACATTGACCATTACAGTCAGTCAACAATACAGAGAATCTATTGCAACAAGTAGATGTAGGTGTGTATGAGTATATATAACTATATATATATATATATATATATATATATATATATATATATATATATATATACACATCCATTGGTGTACATATACATATATATGTAGGCGCATATACAGTTCACCTTTCATAGTGAGAATATCAATTATAAAAAGGATGTGAGGTGTACAGTAATGTAATAAAATTGCACAGTCTTGGGATAAATGCATTGAAGGTGTTCACAGCCCAGGTAGCTTTAGCAGACCTCACTGGCTTCAACATTGCAAACTGAACAAACCACCCACAGTGTTTAACCACCACATGTCATATACCAGCACTGTATGCTGTCTTGTTTGTCACACACTAAAACCTACATACAAATATGTGCCAACTAACCTTCACCAACATATATATCTCCACCCTTCACAAACAGTTGCAATATGTCCCCTGCTCTGTGCACATATACAGATGTGAATATATATAACACATATATATTTCTCCGTATGTGTGTGGCATACACACACAAGGTCCACACTGTTGTAAGTCCCTGGACCTCACAGCTGAACTGTTGGGCCTTGCTGCAACACAAACAGGTGTCACATATGAACACACACTAACATTAGGGGGGGTATATATGGCTACAAATGCTAGATAAGCATACTAGACTGCTACAGCAGTTGCCAATGCTAAGCTACACTTTAATATGACTATCATGCATGTGTTCTTCTGTCACACCCATGTTTATATAATGTCAGTGCTAATCCCCCCAACAGCCATTAGCCGCACTACTGTACAGAACACAGATAACATGGATCAGATCTTTGACATTTAATGCTGCGCTACACATTTCACAGGTATGTCCCACTGCCCACAGGTACACACTGTATTGTCCATAGCAGTAGCTAAGCAGAATATCTATGCATAAATAAGTACTGCTGCCACATATGAATGGTTCACATTATGTAGATTATTCTTCAATAACATCTACTACATGCCAGTAAATACATATGTGTCACATACCTTTTCTTTATATGATTTGGTAATATTTCTTTTTCTTTTTCCCTATCTCTGTCTCTCTATCTCTCTGTCTCTCTCTCTGTCAGTCTCTGCAATAGAGTGATTGAGTTTGTCTGTAGAGATTGCAGCCTGCTTTTGTAGGTATTTGCACATGAGCATGTGATGGCCTCTGCACCAATTAATGGCCACCATTTGCTAATTGCATGCAGCCTGCTGTGTAGTAATTGCAGTAATCACTGTCGTAGCAACCCAGTACTATAAATTGCTAACTCAGGTAGGCGTGACCCTCTCAGCTTTCCAAGATGGAGATCATCCTTGCTTGCTGTGGACATCATTGTTTAAGACAGAAGGTTGGCATAGTTCTTATATAAGAAGCCAGGGGGGTAGCCAGAGATTTACATTTTGTACTCAGACCTAATGTTGCTGCCTCCAGTACCTACTTGTCAGTGTAGAAGTGTACTCACCCCTCAAAATGCTACCCCAAGATACATGGAAAGATGTACTTGCTTTTCTACTTTTACAATTAACTGCCATACAAAGCTAGTTATTGAGATGTATTCCTTTGGCACAAGAATTGTTTGTAAACTGCTATACTGTGAATATTCATTTACTCAGTTCTAAACAGTTTGTGCTTTTTTAGTGTTGACATTAGCACAACCTGCTCAGAAAAACTGTACACATTTCAGTACTGTGAGTATGCTTACCTACATCCTTGGTAGACCCTGCACACACAGGTATATTCTACATTTGGGTAGGGGTGCAGAAGTACAGAGAGTGTAAGTATTATTGTGTGGATTTTATCTCACTGGAAACATGTTAGTTTATCAAGGCAAGTAGTCTGTCTGCGTAACTCCCAGCTGTGGACATATCCACATGGTAGCCAGAGAATAGCCTGTTATTTTTTGTCTGTGCACCACACAGGTCTTTTCAGCAATAGAGCAATGGCATTGTTACAGCTGTTTGCTACCAGTACATTGCTACATCCATTTGTATTTCAGTGTTGTATTCCTACATAAGGGTATGCTTCCGAAACTCCTTGCAAAGCTATTTGCACAGTGTGTAACAGCAGAAAGGCTGATATGCCTCTGTGTTTCTGCCTCTGCCAGACCTCTCAAACACTCAGGTACATATTTGAACAGACTCAGGGAAAAGTAAAGAAAAAGTCAGGGACACCTTTAAAATATTAGTGCCATTAAGTTGCAACATTAAAAGAATCAGAGCACATGAATTAATACACCTTTTCTGAAGTAAAAGAAGTGTCTAACTCTTAATTATTGTCATTATTCATTAAGTGTAATTCACCACCGTTCTGCCGAAAGTCAGTAGTTTTTGGAGGAATTCAGAGGGACAGAGCTAAAATTTGTGTCAAAATCAAGGACATCCCTGAAAATTAGGGACAGTTCAGAGGTATGGCCTCTGCCCTAAACAGATATGCCAGTGTTTGTCCTGCTGTGATACTGTGTGGGGTTGTAAAGTGATAGTGTAACATTATTTCCTGCTAGAATGGCTGCTTCTCTTATCACAGTCATGTAATGTAATCCGACAATAACTGTTGGTCAACATCCACAGAACAAGTTGTGTGGTATGGCATTCCTATTTCTCCTTTACATTCACTCATTCTGATGCATGATATATTTGTTTCAGCACCAATTTGTTGTATATCTACCATGGCTTAGTGGTACTTCATGTTGTGTAGTGTGTATAAGGTTCAAGACTGACAGAGGTGTTTTATTTTGCTCCTGAGCAGAACAAGGGCCCTCACATACAGAGTGACTAAGGCACTTTTAAGCAGTTGTAAGCATGTTTGTGTGGGTTTGCACGATGCTTAGCAATGCTTAGCTAAGTGCAAACAAGCGCACACTCATGCAAACATGCTAACTACTGCTTAATAGTGCTTACTCCCGCTAAACCATGCACTCATTTCTTTGAAAGTAAAGAAAAATGGGGAGATAGGAAAATGGTGAAAAAGGGGCACAAAGAGCGAAAGACAGTATGGAAAATAGCTCGGGATGTGCAGGACGGGTGTAGGGAAGGTCCATAGCTGCCCATTTCTTTAACAGCAACAGCTGTGCATATGGAATAAATTTGGAGGCAGATATGAAACCTTCAACCCCTGAGAAAGGGATGAGGACAACAAAGTATGTTGTAATGCTAATTAAATTACATTTTATGAGTCCAGTATGCAAAATGGGCAACTATGTATGGGGCGTAATTTTTTTTGGGAGCAGATTGCCCTTTTTTTTCAGGTGAGAGTGGAATGTGGGGTAGGGGAAGTAGGTATATTTGGGGAGGTAGGTTGGGGAGGTAAACAGACAAGACAAACAAGATGCATATAGGGGAGGTATATGACACATGTGGTTGGTGAACACCTTTGACGGGGAAAGATGTTTGGAAATCGCAAGCCCATGAGCCCACAGATGGAAACAGTGGGACTGAGGTCTCCACCCATGGGCAGTCACCACTGCACCTTCGCAGCCCAGAGGGTGGCTGTGCTGGGGGCTGTGTAGGAAGGGCAGGCTGACCCAGGAGTTGCGCCACTTGTGCCTCAAGCTGGCGTAGAGGTTCTGCAACAGAATGTTCAATCTCTCTACACACCACAGCCGGGACCATTTAAAGGGTGATAGGTGGCCCTCTCCCACCCACGCTTGTACAGGGGGGCAGAGTCCCATCCACCTGAAGGTAGCGCAGGACCAATGGAGGAGGAGGTCCCAGGCTGGGCACCAGACCTGCTGTTGCCAGGTGCCATGGCCAGCTGAGGTGGGACAGGTGGGTCCGCTGGGACCGGCTTTCCCATACAAACTATGTTTTGGAGAGTTTAATAAAGATATGGGTTAGTAACAGTCAACAGCATTCCCAATTAGTTATAACAGCATGCAGAAGTATTCCCATTAACCCAACACACCAGATTTTCAACAGTTGAAAAGCAAGCATAACACATGCATATATAAAACAATAGTGGACATTACAACAGCATGCAGGTTGAATTCATGGCAACAGGCCACCGATATTGTGGTATTTTAACAGGGCACATGCATAGAAATAAATGCAAATATTTATAAACCAATAGGACATGTGTCCCAACAAATGTTTTGAGATTAGACATACCGATTAAGGAGTGGAATTGCATTTTTTTATGCACATACAGTAGGGTGGAAAAATATAGCTCAATTAACAACTTATATATCCTTCTAATTTTCACTACATTCCTATTAATTGTAGTTATATGTCCCTTACATGTATTATTACAGTACCCAATGTCCTTATAGTGTGCAATTGGATTTTGCTAGATCATTATATACATGAACTGTATCTTACATACAAATTGTCCAAGATGCAGATGTTACTGCTACATATTTTGAGAGTTGCTCACACACACTACTGCTAAGATGGTACACTGACAGCTCTACTTTCATATAATTATCTAGATATGTTCAGGGGAAAGTATCAGTTATATGTTAACAGCTCCCTACATTTCTGGCAGCACACTGACATTTCTGGGCTACACAATACCAAGCTACTCATGTGCCAGATTAACCTGTACATGCTGTGCATGAACCAACAGTTGAGGGCAGTAAATATGCATAAAGGCTACTGTCACTCCCTTCATCCACGTTATATGGGCCTACCCAAATGTGAGTTAACACTGCTTAATACAACAGTACTATTTGTAAAATGCAACAGTACAATCACATATCAAAGAAAATGACACAGATGCACTCCAGGAATTATACATTTATTAAATGCTTATTACACCTTTATTTATTGGGTTAAAACACTTTTTGAAGGCTCTCTCATTTATTTTATATAACAGTACATGCAGAATAATTACTAATCTACCTGATGACGCAGCCTTTGCAACCTATCTTCATGGGCTTGCTGATTCATAGCCCGGACACCTGCAGCTGTGAAGTAAATGCAGTGATATTGAAACATACCTATCCATAGTATAGACAAGCATAGCAATTCGTAACTACTTAATACAATGACTACTTACTCAGTAGTGGGGCATTAGGCATCACACAGGATTCCTGGATCCACTTGTCCAGTTGATCCTCCTTACATCACTTCAGGTCAGAATAATGGTGCCTGACCTGCTCACCAGACTGAGGAACGCCAGTGGCACTGGTGAGATCACGAGCAAGACTGTTCCAGGCCTCTGTTTTATATTGGGTGCCCTGGTACTGGCCCCGCAGGAGTCCTTCCTCATGATTATGGACAAAGAGCCAAACCATTACTTTGGACTCCTCAATGCCCCAGTGTTGCACTCAGAATCGAGTGCCTTCTCTAAGACCAGCCATGCAGACTGCAGAAGGGAGCTACAACCAGTTATGGCAAGTATTTCCACCTGTGGAGCTTAATTATGCCTCATTTCCCACACTTATTTGTGATTGGCCAGTTTTGAAAAAACTCAGCTGTAGGCACACCTGCTTAGCTGATGTTGGCAATGTTTAAAATTCCTTTGATAGATATGTGTCTGTTGAAAGTGCATGGTTATGAAATGCTGTCATGGATTAGTGGTTATGTACTGTGACTATAATGCACAGTATCCTGAGTTCGAGCCCTGTCACTGCTTTTTATTTTCCTACTGGCCAGACCTGAATCATTAAGGTACAGTAAAGGAGGTGTGGCCATGTTTAGCCAACTTTGCTCAACGTTGCCCGACTTTGCCCAACGTTGCTTGACGTTGCCCAACGTTGCGCTGGTTAGTGCGGTGCACAGCTATGCAAAAATATGTTGTAGTTGTGCTGGTTGGCACGGTGCACAGTTGCGCACAAAGACATTGCACTTGTTAATGCTCATCTACGAGCAATTGGATTTAAATATGCTCAATACTGGTAAAATGTGCTTAGCAGTGCTTTATATTGCTTAAAATAAGTTACTCATGCCTCAGAATACATAACCATTTCACCTTCATATATATATAATTCGTTCACTACTACATATAACATTTGAATGCTTTTTACAAAACTTATACATGATAAATGTCAGGAAATATTTTTGTATACAGATTTCTAACAGAAAATGGAACGTGCAGTAATGGGACTCGAACTGGGAATGCCTCCTCTTTGTGTGAAGGATCTAACCACTATGCTATCACTATTTTGCTTAATTTGCATGTATTTTTCTTATTATCCTCTTCAGTGTCTAATCTGCTAACTGTAGCTAAGCAATGGACAAACCCACGCAAACACGCACAAATATGGGCAGCTATATTGGAAATAAAACAAAAAAATTTCTTTTAATGTTTAAATTTGTATGAGGTTTAACATATGAGGGAGTGTAGTGTTACAATGTACACATGTGATCAAACTCGCTCATGTAACTCGACATTTCTCGAGTTTTGTCATTGCAGGGGCGTGGATTTTTGGACTGCTCGGCAGTCTGACATGCCCCCTACACTCATCCATGCTCCGTGTAAGCTTTAGAGTTGAGGCAGTGTGCCCTCATTAATATGCATGGCGCGCTGCCATCACACTCTTAGAATGGTGCTTCCATGTAAGACTAATCTAGTCTTACATGGAAGATTAGTAAATCCTGGGGCTTGTTTCTGCCAATAAGGGTGGCAGCTATAATAGTGAAGGTAACAGTTTGAAAAAGTAGGCTTCCTAAAAATAGTAGATCATAAATCTTGTTCTCTATTTTTTTTATAGCCTACCATCTGAATAGTTACATCCTTCACTTTCAATTTGGTGTATAAATACCAAGAATGAGATTGTAGAATTTAAATATTGTTAGAACTGTACTATGGTTTCTGCTCTCATGGCCACACCTGTAGTTTATTTGAACAACAGCAGAAGTCTTAAGGACAAAATATACCAGCTACCTTTTTGCTGCTTTGTGTATTTAAACATAATGTTAGTGTTTACTTTTTTATCTAATGAAATTCCATGCTGAAAGTACTTATGTTAACCTTGGGTCATTCTCTGGTTTCTGTTTTAATTAATATAAATGTTAAGACCTACTAGTCCTGAAATGCAGACACTGAATGGCTGGAAGATCGGGCTTGTATTTACTAAGCCTGAGATGCCATTTCTCAGAATATGAATTTTTCTCAGAGGTATGGTGATCTCAGAGTTGGTATATATATATATATATATATATATATATATATATATATATATATATATATATATATATATATGTTTCTGGGTTGTGAGGAGCTTGCCCCCTTATGAAAAGGTGTAGGGGGAGCCTGCCTCCTCAGCAGAAAGAATGAGAAGAGCATCATTCGAGATTCAATGTTCTCCAGGTTTTTGGTCTTCCTTTTTGGCTTTTTTGGCACTCGGCATTTCAAATGGCGATATTTCAGTAAGGCTCCACTAGAAACATTATAGAGAGTGTGTGTTTGGGCTGCTAAAAAGCACAGTTTTGCAGTATGTTGCATGTGCCGAAATAGTGATCTGTCTGTTCAATGTTTCACAATATTGTATTTAGGAAGCAGTTACAGATGGCTGGTCTCTAGTAGTAATGCAAAAACATGCACCAAAACCCAGCGGTAGTGCGAAATTAGGGCTAAAAGTTTTGCTGTACTCAAAAGTTGTAGTGAGCAATAACCAGCTCAAAGCAGTAATCCAAAACACACGATTTATTCGTCAAAAACTTAATCAGAATAATGAACAGTCATCTGTCACACTTGCATAGACCGAGAACCACAGGTCAATATATATCAGCTCTGTGATATATATTGACCTGTGGTTCTCGGTCTATGCAAGTGTGACAGATGACTGTTCATTATTCTGATGAAGTTTTTGACGAAACGTGAAGCCTACTGTGTGTACGTCTGGTTCATTCCTAATAAATCGTGTGTTTTGGATTACTGCTTTGAGCTGGTTATTGCTCACTACAACTTTTGAGTACAGCAAAACTTTTAGCCCTAATTTCGCACTACCGCTGGGTTTTGGTGCATGTTTTTGCATTATTAGTTACGTTTGCACCTTCCATCTTCCTGTTACTGGTCTCTAGTAGTGCCAACATTTCCCAGCATAACAGGAATTGAATGTTGAGACAGGCACAGAATAACATGGAAATAGAAAAGTGGCAGTGGAATTCCCATAGCTTTACACCATAACTATGCAAGAGTTAAGTAGATACAGTACAGTAAAAATGATGCTTGCAAAACACAAGGCTGTGTTTTTCATGTACATAGAATTGCCATGATATGCCTTAGAGACAGGCAGCCCAGGTAATGATGTGCAAATGGCAGGGAACAGTTATCAACGATTGCACAGGTGGAGAAGGCAGTACAGGGATGCATGTCTTTCAGTCGGAAGTACTGAGTGTATGTGCTGATATGTACAAAAAGAAAAAGTGCTTCTATGGGAGTCAGAACCAGTGTGAAGGGTTTAATGGTGGGAAAAGACAAGGGTCACTGATGTATATGATGTGCTGTGGGCTGAGGTGGTGTGTTTGTATCTCTGTATGTGTCTGAATGTGTCTGTGTGCATGTTGTGTAGACACAAACTCAGAAGCTTGAACAGCTCTGCAGCTCAGCCTAATGCACTGGCCAAGGGCATGGATGTATCACAAAGGGTTCAGCTTCCTGTGTATGCCTCAGCCCATGACAGCTGATATCACCTGGAGTTACACAGGCTGTACCACAGCCATGGTCAAATACTGATGAGTTACATGACCTAGACCAATGTCCACTAGGAGATGTTCCAGCAGCATGTGAGGCATGACTAAAGGGATGCCCTCTTCTTGGAGTAGACATCTTCATAATAGATATTGCCATGGAAGTACTAGTTAGCACTATGAGAGTGGGTTCTCATGCAGCTAAGGCCATGCTGACTAATATCTGTGGATGTAGCAATGATTACCTCCAATAATGTCCCCATACCTTTGTCAGATGACCTAGAGAAGAAAGTGCATGTTCTGGGGTGTGATGCAGTCTATCCAAGGAATCACACATACAAGACATATACTCCCATACATCAGCATTCACACTTAGGATCAACCAAACTATCTCTTCTATAGTTATGATGACACTAAGCCTGTGTTTCCATGATGACCATGCACATTGCAAATACTGACACATCAACCTCAGGGGGAGGGTGGGAACCATAACACTGGTGAGCACCATTACAAACCCCTTTGTGGACTTCTCTGCCCATGAGTGCTAGGAGGAGATTCTGGCATCTGTCTACTGGGGGCCAGCACACTTCTCTGATTTGAAGTACCCTCATCAACCTGTCCTTTATCAGATGTTTGTGAATCAAGGGACACTGCAAGCTTAGTAACTGCATCCAAAGTCTGTGTAGGGGATGTAGCGGTCACACTCCCTGTGTCAAACACACAGTCTGTACCTTCTGACTGTGCCAGCCCATCCCTTAATAATAGAGGCTACAGATCCTCCTACAGCAGAAGCAGGCAGTTCTACTGTGCTGGTACCAGATAAAAATCACCTGTAAGTACATCAAAGCGAAAATATCTATTGTAAGTATGACCTGACACCTTAAATTTGCATGTAAAAAAATATCTTTACAACTATAAACATGATAAAAAATAATACCCCTGGAGATAGCATGTACAGATGGCTATACCAGCTAGATCCTTGATGTTCCTGTATGCCATAAGTCAGACAGATTTAATGATGATTAGACTGACTATGAGGCAGTAGCAGCTTTAGGTCAACTGGTGCCCTAGGCAAAAGGGATCCACGGCACCAACCCACACCACCCGGTGCCCCCCTCCTGGTCTATCTACACCAAATAAATACTAGAAAAGCACTCCTGCTAGAGCGGGCACCCTAGGCGGCTGCCTAGTTGGCCTTTGCCTAAGGCTGGCTATGCTATAAGGTAAGGAAGACCTGCAGCTATTCATACAATGAAATAGGACCACTTAACCGGGGCATCCACAATTGAAGCTATCTCAAACCTGTCTATCTCTGACCCAAAACCCACCAACACATTATTGGACTCTGTACTTCCTTTAAGAGGGGAGAGGGAGACATTCATCTCTGTAAGAGGTGGTTCAGTCAATGGCTCTCTACCTATTGTCTGGCATTCCCATGTCATGGCTTCTACTCTGTAGATGGCAGCACAGATCATACCCATAGCCCTCTGGTAGTCCTGGCCACCTACCACATTGACATTGCTAACAATTTTAGTACAGACACAGTCACTTTAGGGCTGGTGGGTGACAAAAATATCAAAAAGCTATCAGACATGCTTCTCTCACCCTAGCATACAGGTTAACTCATTAATTACTGGATATTTGTGCTGCACTTTCCATGCATCTTTTACAACTCTGGTACAGCTGCAAGTGTTTTAAATGAAAAATAGAGTTGTATAATTAAACTTACCATAACAGTAGATGTTCAAATGATCACTGGCGCAGTAGTGTTAGCTATGCAGGTTGCATCCTGTATAGGATATAACAGATATAGTATTCAGCCAACTTCCAAAGCTTCAGGTTCCCTTTCAAGTGCCCAAACTGTCAGTCAGCTCGAGCTGAGATGACTAAAATGACAGGTTTCAGTGCCAAGTCTTTCAGAGCATTCTTGCCAACAGAGGGAGGGAGGGAGGCAGAGACATAAAGGACAATGCCATGAACAACAAAAACTAAAGGTCCACACTGTGATATAAACAACACTCCCCTCCAAAGAAAGTGGGATAAAGGGAGGGAGTGGTTACTGCAGCAATGATCATTTGAGCAATAACTGTTATAGTAAGTTTACTTACACAAGTGTATTATGCTCATCATATTGATCACTACTGCAGTAGCCTTAGCTGTAAGGGTAGATCAACCTAGCATACTACATTTGGGAGGTGGCAGCATAAGGGTCCAGAAGTCCCTGTAGAATTGTTCTGATCTGAACCTAGATACTAACTTAAAAGTTAATACTTTATAAAAGTATGTACAGATGACCAAGATCAAACTTCTATAATCTAAACCTTTCTGGAAAACACAGCAGAAGCTAAGACCATGGTATCGTGGATGTTGACCATGCCTGGAATAGTTTTACTATAGGGAGTATAACAAAAAAATAGCCTTAGACAACCATTTGGAAATAGTCTGTTTTGACAGAGGTTGTCCCTTCTTCTTAAATTCACAAGAAATGAACAATTGATCCAAAGATCTGAGAATGCAACCAAAAAAACTCCAAAACAGTACCAGTGATCATTGCCCTGGAATAAGCATCCACTGAGTCATGCACACACTGCAAACAATGGGTAGTGACTTGTAGAACTGAAAAAAAAACTAAATTATTTAAAGTAGATTTATCCCCACAAAAACAAACTGCAGACAAAACATTCCTCATATTTTCACAATTAGTCCGAACTTTAACATATGAGCCTAACAATTCAAAATTCATTGAATCAAAGTTACAGAAGCATACAATTTATTGTCATCCTTTTCAGTTATCTTCCCATCCTTATCAGAAAGAGTAGGATTGGACTTTAAATGCTTAGCAGCAGTGGGATCAAATAAAGCTATAACTGCTGGGTTAGGTTTGGGAAGAGTGTATAAACACTTAAAAGACTGAGGAACTTAATGCATCTTATCTGCCTTTTTAGGCCTACAGGCTGATTTTCAGGAAAATTGCAAGTAGTAACACATGCATCCTCCAAAGCTGACAGAACTGAAGGAATGGGTGAAGGTCTTGAACATTCCTTCGGAAATAGCTCATAGTACTTTTCTGTGGGACTTAGAAAGCAAGTCCAAGTGCAGACTGAAAACACTGGCACATTTTGGAAATAGTCTTAGAGAAAGATAAGCCTCCACAGGGAAAATCAGAACGTGAGCTCTCCTTTGCATCTAAATCACAAATCTATGGAAAAAACCCTATACCTCTCCTTTCATCATCCTGTCCAGATTCAGAATCTTGAATTTCTTCATCAGAAGAGGTACCCTCTTTCATTTACCAGAAACTAATTTATAAGAAGGATCATTAACCTGAATTAAGCCCTGAGCAAGACCTAGTAAACTACTCCTGACCAAGGAAATTCGAGGAGAATATACATATCTAGTTTCCTGTTTCTTTTAGACTGAAACATTTGGGCTAGCAGTGTTATTGATGGCAACTGCAGCTTTCCCATGGATTGGCATAACATTCAGACTAAATAAGGAAGCATTCCCTGTTCCGTCTCCAAGTACGGACAATAATGCCTCTCCTTTGAAACTGACGAGACTCCAATAATGACAGAAGATATGGCTAACCCCTGTCCTATACCAGAGGGATCTGGGTTAAAAGATGAGGAGTCTGAGGTGCAATAAATGGCCACAGCAGAGTCATCTTTACTTAACTTTTTATTTTTGAGGCTGAAAGAAGGACCAAGCATGAAACCGGCAGTTTGTTCCATGGACAAGCCAAAAATGTTGCCTCTTTCCCAGGAAAATGTCCAGCAAAAGCTGGTATAACTCAAAACTCTTTAAATATCACTTTTTCATTTAAAATGATGTAAAATGCATTATAAATGTTCTACCAGCCCCCCTCAAAATGAAAACAAACATAATTTCCCCACATAAAAATGGTTTTCAATTACTTTAAACAACTTTTAACCTGAAAGAAAAAAGTACACTCATTTAAAAGTACAATACAAACTCTTGACAACACATTAAAGCGCAAACTCCTACTTTTAAAATAATTTCCTGAATAGGAATGCATTAATAAACAAACAATTTGAAAAAATAGAAGGTTTTTTTTTTATGCCAAAGGGGAAAGGAGCAGCACAAGCAAACTGTCAATCCTCAAAAGCTTCAGAGGAGTGTTCTTTTCAGTGACAGGAATGCTTTGAAGGGTTGATGCCCAAACCTGTCTTTTTAGTCAACTCAGCTCAGGCAGACTGATGGTTTTGGCATGTGGAAGGTGCCCTAAAGCTTTGGAAGCTGGCCAGCTGTTATATCAGTTATATCCTATGGAGGATATAATCAATATAGCTAGGGCTACTGCAGCAGTGATCAATATGATGAACATATGAACATTAAAGATTATATATGAACAAATCCCTGACATAAATTATATGTAAACCAGATGTGGGAGCCATAGGCACTGTCTGGGCAATCTGCTGATGCTTGGTAGATTATACACTTTGCATTGCAAACAGCCTGGCTGTTGATGTAATGGAACTTCTCATGGTGGATATACCATTACACCATGATGTAATGGCACTTCTGGTGGTGGATATACAATTATACCATCATGTAATGGAACTTCTAATGGTAGATATACCATTACACCATGATGTAATGGCACTTCTGGTGGTGGATATACCATTATCCCATGATGTAATGGAACTTCTCATGGTGGATATACCATTACACCATGATGTAATGGAACTTCTCATGGTAGATATACCATTACACCATGATGTAAATGAACTTCTAATGGTTGATATACCATTACACCATGATGTAATGGCACTTCTGGTGGTGGATATACCATTATGCCATGATGTAATGGAACTTCTAATGGTGGATAGACCATTACTCCTGTTTCCCTGTCAGAGACATTATTACAGTTTAGATGTAATGAGATGCTAGGAGCTCTGATGTTTTCATTGCACAGGTTACTCAGTATATCTCCATAACCACACCATGAAAATTATGTCATGATATGCTTTGGCAAAGACTTACATACATCAGCAGAGCATTCTGTGGGTATTCAAATATCATTCTTTAAGATTAAACAACAGATACTTACATTATGATTTCTCTACTAGATCACTGCATATGCTAATTTTCAATTTAAGGTATTCTACCTCTGAGACACAGCTGACAACTCACTTGTTGCTACAGTCAGCATGGAAATATATGAACTTACAAATTACTGTAGGTTGTGGGAAATGTAGAAATGTAGTAATGCAATAATGTTTTGCATGTTATGATAGGTAAAGTGGCTTGTGAAACAGCCACTCACTGGGAAAAAGTGATTCAAAGACACAATGAGCATGATCTCACTAGCTGTAAATTACAGTGGCCAGTATGTCATGCTAATGCATGTATAATGACATGGAAATTACATTATTAAGATTTGGTTGAATGGACCTAAGGATATGTCAGCACAATTCAGAAATACTGTATATAAATTCTGTGCCACAATATGCAGCCACCAGTATTGCTGATCATAGTAAAACCCTGGTGTTGCAGGAGATTGACCATGAAAACATTTATGGAGTAGCTGCTGCTTTTAATTTCTATATACAGTATGCTGTTCTCACTGTGAAGCTCCTGCACTCGCCCAATAATCAAGGAGCCTCAGTCCTTACCACTAGCACCAGTGAGGGATGTGTACATTGGGAGGATGACAAGTACACACACAGTAAAGTACAATTTCCCTTAAGAGCACACAGAGATCAGTCAGTCTGAGGCTGGTTTCTCCCTCTTTCTCCAGATCCCCAGTAAGACTCACCACTGACACAGCTATAGAGTTGAGTCCTTAGCCAGGGTTCCAAGCCAAGTCCTTTCAGCACTCTCTCTGTCCAACCAGTGCTTCATGCCCTTGCTCAAGTAGCTGACACACACACACACACACACACACACACACACACACACACACACACACACACACACACACACGTTAAGATTTGATTTATGCATAAACACACACATGGGAAAGGATGGCATGGGTTTAATAGCTATGCCCCCCTCTGCCCAGACCATAAGGTAATTATCACTGTAACCAGAACCCCTTATCAGCTACTTTAAGGCCCTTCCCAGACAGTGACCAATCTTTCTGTGTAATGTTACTATTTATACAAATGGTAAGTGTGACCAAGGCCAAGGTTATTTAAGAGTGGCCTGTACAGTGTCACCAAATACATATGCAAGTACTCTAAGAGCTTAAATATCTCTAAACAATCCAGCCACAATTGAAAGGTTTAAATATATTTAATAATAAATATTAAAAGAACAAGACAATACTCAATAACTCAGCACAGTGACTACAGAGTTCAGAATCACAGGAAATATTTTAAAATAACATTGCAGGAAATTCTCAAATAAATGCAGAAAACATATAAACTAATCTTTATTATATTCTTTACTATATTCCTATCTATATCTAAAATATACTATAGCCTAATAAATTACTTACAGAGCAAGGCAAATGCAGATGACTGGATGTTCTTGCTAGGTCTAAGGAAAAAGTGCTGAATTGATGTTTCTAGATCCAAGACAAGATATAAAATGCACAGGCTCACTCTCTGAGATAGCTTTTAAATTAATAATACACATTACTGCTAGGTTAGCCAGGATGATGTCACTCTTTGTCACCTGCCTTCAGTTCCTAGGCTAACAGAAACCAACATCTCTGTGTCAAAAATTCTTATCTCTCAGATGTGCAGCTGCTAGGAAGTAACAGAGCAATAAAAAACAATTTACATTTGAAACCTAGAATTTATTTCTGTTTTAAGACAATAGGAAAACCCCTAGCTCTAGACATTGTGTCTGCTTGCTCCACTGAAACTAACTTTTTTATAGCACATCATAAAACACTTTTAACTTATTTTCTTGAAGTTTTGCAAGTTAACACTGCATGTTCCAACTTCTATCATTAATAAAGTTTATACACATTTCTGTTCTTTTCCAGGAGGGTACATTGTGGTTACATTCTCAAAGCTCAGTACATAACACACAGTTCAACACACACTTCTGCACCAGTAGTTTAGTATTCACATAACATATAGTTCTCTTATATTTGTAAGACAAGCCTATGGATCTTATTAATATTCACAAATGACATATGATTATGTACACACTCACACTCAAAACCAGTAGTTAGGCTGGTATGCTTTTTCCCCACACTGCAGCTAAGTTATCTGCCTGTTCCATGCTCTCAATGACACAAAAATAGTGGGTATAGGCAACATAGAGAAGTGTGGTAAGATGTATTGTCGAAGTGCCCTCATATGCAGGTTTATGCGGTGTGTGGAATACTCAGTGTGTGGGCAAAACGATATGTGTGGTTTTCAGAACTGTGGCTGTAGCAACCATCCAACAAGTCATCTAGGACATGGTGGGTGTATCCCATGCAGCTGCCTCAAGGATTCTCCACAGCATGTGATGCAGCATATGTGGTTCACTTACACCATAGAGGAGAGAAACAGTACCATGCAGATATATTATGGCAAAGACAATTTCCCTGAAGCACTGGGAGCTTTTGAGTGCACCTAAACTGCAATAACAGCTTCAAAAGGGGAACAGGATTAATGGCATAGCCACCATAAGAAGTTGTATTACCTCAACAGCCTAGATGTCTGCAATGCACTCTTTATAATATACAGTGTCTCAGCAGATCACCCAGACAGTGCCAACTGATTCCATATATCACACACATGCAATTTATATCAGAGGTTTGTGTGGAGTAATTTTCCACAGCATCATGTTATCGGTGATGCCAGATATCCCATAGAGCCATGGAAAATAGCACTTAATAAGAAATCTGCAGACTACAGCAGGTAATGCATGCACCATCACACTGCCATACATTATTGTCAAGCATGTGTTTGTACTGTTGAAGCCCTGCTTCCACTGCCGAGATCTTTGGTGGTACATTGCACTATGACTCTGAAACATACTGTAAAATGTTTGTTGACACACAAACAGTTACATCAGGAGTGAAAACATGGGAGATGGAAGTCCTGAAGTTGAAGCAGAGGGGGTTCCAAATGAGGACCCTGGTAAGGAATCAGCTGCAGGGAATGACTATATGAAGAAGAGGAGAATGCAGTATGCCATGGGACTACCTAAAGGCTACTCTCGTGTCTATAACCATGGCTAAATATAGTATAACATACAATAATACAAGTGATGCATGCAATAACACAGCTGGACTATGCTCTATGCAATACAAGGTCTGGCCACTGTATGCATCAGACACAGGCTACCAAGTAACAGAGTACTGAGGGCAAGGTAAATTTGTTATTATGTTCAGAGGTGGGACAGTCACAGTGACAAGCTTTAAAACCAAGAAGTGTGCATGTGTGTGTGTGTGGGGGGGGGTGCTGTTTTTGACTGTGTGAGTCATTGACAGCTGAGTGTGGAGATTCAGAGAAATTAATCAGGGAGGGAATGGCATCTCTATTGCTTTATGACAGGGAAGCCATGAATGGTACTGTTAGATGTGTTTGTGTGTGTGTGTGTGTGTGTGTGTGTGTGTGTGTGTGTGTGTGTGTGTGTGTGTGTGTGTGTGTGTGTGTATCAGTGGGCATGGGTACAGATCCAACAGATAATGTCTAGGCATCAGATGGACAGGTCTATAGCACCTGCAGTAGAGCTATGCACCAACCCAACCATGTATGTCCACATCCATGGACTTGCCCTCTTCTGAGATGATCACAGACATAACCTAGAATACCTATAGAGGATGGACTGATCAATGAGCATGAATGGCAAGAAGAGATATTGTGATGTTGGTATAAATACCCCTTCCACATCTTTATTCATACTGTCCTGCAGTGTCCTTATCACTGGATGGGCTTGTAGAAGTGGTGGCATTATGGCAACTCAACTGGGCCATGGTATGTTGACACACCAGAAGTAGAGGAGAATTGGACAACAGAAGAGTGGTAGCCATGACTGGCAGCCACACTAGGACATCTACAGCATAGGTACTCCCTACATCTGCTCTTTATTATGCTGCATATATAGGCCAGACTGTCCCATAGGTAATCATACATATCATATACGACCCCAACCACCTCAATTTTGTCTACACTGGTCTCTGATAGTCATTATATAATGGCTCTGCAGAAATCCAGAGTAGTGGCCATAGAGATGCTCAGATCAGAAACTGACCATTAGCTGCCTGGCTGTACCATTTTACATTGAGAGTCCCCAGTACTATCCTCCAGTGTTGGCATTCTACCAGCTATGAGTTGGAAGAGGGCATGGAGCACAACAGCCCTTAGTCTCAAATACACTTGTTGTGCATGCCAGGGGATTTTTCTGTATAGTCTAAATGGTTTCAGCTTGCAATGTCACATATATCACTGGGCATAATGTCAGTTAGTTCCATCCCGCCATATCAAAGTTAATGGCAATCACTGGGGTTGTGTTGCCATCACAGGCAGAAATACCTCCCTCCCAGAGAGAATAAACTGGAAAAGCATCTCTTTCCCACCCATCCCTCTATGGTTCCCCCAGCTCCTCACCTGCTAGTCAGTCTTAGGTCATCTGGATTATATTCAAGGCTTGATCCTTTCTGGTGTGGAGCCAAGGCAGTTTGCATAGACTTTCATGGTATATATTCTATACATCCTCCCATGACCAAATCCTCTGAGCCTCAAGTTCCCAAAAGTCCTTAGTATAGAAACCACAATAATTTTTTTCTATCAAAAATCCCTGACAGTGCAGTTCCATATGTGCACTAGCAATGATTATTTTATTTTCTAAGGTTTCTGCCTTCTTTACATTTATGCAGTCATGCAGTTGATTTGTATATGTTCTGGGAACGCGAGGCACTTGCCTTCATCAAAAAGGGTGAAATGTAACTGATTCCAAAAATGGATCAGATCATAAATGGTTTCATCCTTATAGTGTCTGGGGTAAATTGTATTCATTTTGTTTTGTATTGACAGTTTATGTTTTACTTTAAGGATGATTATGCCAAGATATGTTAGTTTTATAGTTTATATTTATTAGCTAATCTATTTTTATTCTGTCATTTTCTAATCTGGTATTTGTTGTCCACATTTTGTTTTTATTTATTTATTTTAACATTTTTTCATATCACTAAGAACATGTTTTATTTTTAGCTGGGTGATGTATGTGTCTTTTTTTGACGTGATTTTGTGTACATCACTCATACCTCTCAACTGTCCACATTTTCGCAGACTGTTCAGATTTTTGCCTCATATTTTTGGTCTGTTCCTTATAACATTGTGATTGGTATGTCAGTGAGGAGGATTGAACTCACTAAACAATGCCAGACATTTGAATTTCAGACTTCTTATCCTACAGAAAAAAAATGGAAAAAAAACTTGTCATCTACCAATGCTCTAACGTTATAAGAGCAATATTTATTTTTTTCTATTTATTTTTATTTATTTTACATTTGTTTACTGGGAAAGTCTGACTGGACAGGTACCCATTTTCAGCAGAGGCCCGAGGGAAAAAGCTCCACATACAACACATAACACAGATATATTCAATTGGTGATACAAGGTAAGAAAAAAATGAGTTTATATCATATCTAGTAGTTGGAACAGTAAAATAAAGACAGATATAAACCACATTATCACAATGAGATCAGAAATCATGACAAGCACAACAGAACTAATAATATCGATTTTAAAAAGCAAAGATATTTTTCAGTTGAGGTATTATACACACAAGGAAGAAGCAAATAAGTAGGAAGAAGATAAACTGGAGTAGATGAGACTTTAGTAAAGCAGTTGTAGCACAGTTTGATAAGACATTATATACAGAATAGAGAGAGAGAGAGATGGTAAGTGGTTACATTTAATTTGACACTATTTTGGGGCCTTTGTCCTCCCTTTATTTTTTGCTATGCTCAGATTTATTGTGCTAAGAGGTTCAGAGGATGAAGTTACTATACATAAAAAGCAATTAACTCTATCTCTGGTAAAGTTATATTTCTCCTCACCTCTCTCTTACTTAATTTCTTAAAGAAAAGTTATGTATTCTTCTCCACAGTACCTCAGGTACTCCATTTGCTTGCAAATGCTAAGATCTTTTTTTAATATATCCTTTTGAAAATGGGCATTCTCCAAGATTGTTCCAGCTACCTGAAATAGCACTCTTAAAACCTTCAGGAAGTCTGAGAAACTTCAAGACTGGGGAAATCTCTCAAACAGCATCTTTCTAAAGAAAATAAATGTAATTTATGCCAAATATTCTATTTCTGGCTGTTGAAGAAAAATGTGAGGGGGGATTCAGTAAAGTTTACATGCAATTTTTTCCTATGTACTCAGGCAGGAACAATTTTAGATTCACTAAACTCCATGTAGATGCACACAATGACATGCACACACGCGCAACCACATACTCTTTTGTGCAAAGCAAATTTTGGCTTAAGTAGCTGAATTTTATGCACATTAACCAGATGGAGCGATCCAACAGCCTGTAATATATCTGTGTAGACTCAGTCCACGGGATTCATGAAGCTCGGCGCAAGGCCGGCGTTAGGCTTGCGCCGACCGTGTGGCATGAAGATGGCGCAGTAGCGCCAACTGCATATTAATTAAGGCGCGCTGCCGCCACAGCCACGTGCATAGGAAAGGAGCGTGAGTGCATAGGGCATGTCGAAGTGCCGCACGGAGATGTGGAAATGTCAGCTGACAACGTACAACCTAAAATGCTTGCATATAACAATTTGCAAGCAATAGTAATCACATCTGTCAGTGTGTGTGGATACTGAAACGTATGCAAAGCATGCAAGACAGTTCCTGCTAACACAAAATGAAGAAGCAAACACAAATGCACAGTAGGGAATAATGGGTCCCTATCCCTCAAACAAATGACATTGAAAACTGTGTGCCCGTAGTCCAACATAGGGTAGATAGTTATACCAAGTGGAAGTGAAACGCATCATCTGTTAGCGCGCCGCCAATAGGTACGTCCAGCCCAATGGTCAGAGTCACCAGCTGACCTATATTGTGAGGGAGAGTACACAGCTGGGCAGATGTGTCCATAACAAAAAACACATTAAATGTAAATATCTAGCGACCGTATGACCGAATTCTATCCCACAACGCATGTAATAGTCACATACAATAGGTATGTCCGTATTTAACATACCATATGTGACAGGAAATAGAATAAGCATGTAAACGAAACAGGAGCATATAAACTGCTACAACAGTAAGGCAACATGTAGGCTGAAAGGAATAGTATTATCCGTAGCGTTGACTGTGGGTACATGTTATCCAGTACAATCGGATATGTGTCCGGAATATATCCCATCCTGGACATAGGAAAAGGTGGCATCCTACCAATGATTAGAACAGTCGGCCAAAATCCACACATCTGCGGTCCAAGCCGAACTTGTCAGGATGTGTCACAGTTGAACGGGTATTACCCAGGTATACCAACCATGTCATGAAAGTTAAGTATGGGCATGTACCTATGTGCATGAGATATAGCATGTGGAAGGGCAAGCATGGCAGGGTAGTCCATACAACCCTACAGGTACCTGACATATGTAGGGTATGCAATGTGTTACCTTGACCGTGTCATGGGCATTCAACCAAAGCAGTGATGGATGGAGTGTCAGGAATATGTGTGGTGTGGGGGGGTTGGGTAATGGTATAATCCTCAAAAGTGAGACTGTGTCGTATGCAGAATAGGTGAACTTGAGGTGTATGACGGAGCAGCAGGTGAAGCAGAAAGAAACACAAAAATATGTATACACATCTGCAATACAACCAGACAGGCCAGACTGTAGAACACAATCCCACAAACATATGAATATTAAAATGTGCGATACAAATGTACAGAAATGTCACCGGCATATACCCACAGATTGATCCTGATGGAACTGGCCATATCAAATGCAACACACCTGGATGCATATTGGACTACCCAGCATCCCCTCCACAGCACACAACCCGCCCCCATACCTGAACGTCCACCAAATCCAGCCATACTTGGCCTACTAGTTTTGCGCAGCCACATCTACACATAGTGACCACTACGCATATGGAGTAGGTAGTGTCACCCTAGGCAGTTTTAGGATTGCAAACTATGTATCCATTGCATGTAAATCCCCCAGCACATTTTCATAATGCCAGAAGAATGTTCGGTATCAGTCTTGTAATTATCGGTCTTGCTAGATTTTTGGATATCCCTCATGGGATAAGTAACCCGTGTAAACATTAGAATGGGTGTCAAGACACGATGTCCAGTCCTGTAGACATCTGGACACAAATTGGAATGTGCAGTAGTGGTGCACGAGACTGTCAGCCCTAGATGGTCATGCAGACCCTACTACCCAGGATCAAACACCTGCCCATGACGCACGTGTCCGGAGACGAATAAGAGAGAGAATATATTGCACACATTCGCATAGTGGCACATGCTATAAGGGTGATGAAGACACTGACGTAAACAGGATACCCCCTGATCCACTGTGTGAGGGACAATTACTGTGTGTGTAGGTGTGACCTGACCAACAATGATACAATGCCAAATGCCCTGTGATTGTAGGAAATAATTATGTACCATACTGCATGTAAAAGTTGCCTAAAGTGGTCACGTCAGGATAGAATAAACGTAATTCATACAAGAAACAGGCAAACAACAAAAGTGCTAAAGGTATAGGCTCACAGCTAGGAAACTAATGAATGTTCTAAACCTGCACTGTCCGTGGATATGTGTTGGCCTAAACAATCTGGTGTCCCCAGTAGTGTTACCATCTGTCCCACTTTGCGAGGGACAGTCCCTCTTTGGGCAGTTGTGTCCTGACAAAAAATATTAAAAATGGCAAATGTCCTGAGATGGTAGGACATAATTATGTCCCATATGTCATGTAATAGTTGCATAAAATAATTATTTCTGTATCTAAAATACCTAAATGTTACAAGAAACAGAATAAGCAACTAAACCGCTACAAGAATAAGCTTTTATTTAGGCAAAAAAGTAAAGTTCTATCCTTTGTACTGACCATGGGTAAGTGTTGGCCTGTAAAATCAGATGTGTGTTCCGAAAATGTCCCATCTTGGCCATTGAAAAGGTGGCAACCCTAGGCCTCAGAATATATCCCAACCTGTACATATGACAATGTCAACGCTACCAATGGACAGAGCATTTGCACAATAACTGGCCAACCTCATAACTACTCACAAAGTCAGTAATGTTTGGAGGAAAGGTGTTGAATGAAAATGACTACTTACAACAATGAAGAGTAATAGACACATTTAACTGCAGAAAATTAGTAGTATTACAAATCTGTCAACACGTTCCAAGTTAATAGTACTGATATGGTAGAAGTGTCCATGATTGTCCCTGAGTTGTCATAGTCTTGTCCCTGTCATTGTAGAAACGAGTTCCCGAGTATAACAGAGGTCTGTACACATAAGTACACCAACCAACTGTCACATCTGTTGACAGGACTATTGCATACCTGTAGTGAATTTATAACTGATGTCCAGAATAATATTCATTGTATCTATAAATGAATGCAACAATCAAGCACGTCGGCATTGTGATAATATATATATATATATATATATATATATATATATATATATATATATATAGATATATATATATAGATATATATATATATATATATATATATATATAGATATATATACATAAACAACAGGTATTGATATACAGACATACACACAAAACAAATATATATGTCATTTTAGATATACACATGTACATAACTAGGTTACTTTACAGCAATTAGGGGCAATATATCTACAGCCTGGGCATATGTGACTGGGAGGTCCAATAAATAAACGTTGTACCCCTCACACCGCCCAGCTAGGCTGGTCAGACATACAGACAGGCAATACAGATCAATACACTGCCACTGTCCAAAACACTGGTAGGAAAGTACCAGTGGGAGAGATCTGCAAGGTCTACACTTTAATCATGGATAATGGAGTCCCTTGCGGGACCCCAAAAATTCATGGCACGTGTGAACCTGTTGCCATCGATGTGAGCAGGATGTAGGTGTACATGGAACAGTAGGTTGTGCAAGTGTGATAATACATAGGTTGACAAAATGTATGACATGTGTCCCGAGATGGGGAGAGTGGGCAATGTGTAGGGTTGTGCTCATACCCCAGCTGCACTCACAGTAAGTATTTGTCATGACTGCTGTAGAGGGGTGCCAGGTAGGTGGACCATGGGTATGCAATAATGGGCTTAGGTGTGCAGGTGCTGGTTGGCAGAGATGTAGTAGGCCCACCCAGTGGAAGTCATTAATATTCCTATGTGGGCATAGCATACGCCTGCACCTCCCAAACCTGAAGAGCACATCTACCGGATAGTCTGTAAACCATCGGGGGAATACATAGAGACCAAATTAATGCCATGTACCTGATTAGCATGGACGTCCATAGTTTTGAATCAGAATGTAACAAAGTCCAACTAAACACTTCCAAAACTAGTGATATTAGGTGGACAGGTGGCGGAATAGAGGTAATGACAGATGACAACATGTATGAGTCATAAACAGCATATACCTCGACAAACGTGAATGAATACATATGCTCTGTGACTGTAAATGTGTCTGGTTAATAGAACCAATCTTCTAAATGTGTCCCACAGGGTGTTATGCATTGTTCCTGATACAGTGTTCATTCACACCCATTGGTATGTGAGGTCTGATAGTGATGGAAAGTGCATAATTTGCTGACCACCTTAGGTAGATGATAGCATAATAGATGAGGTTCAACACCCGTACGCCTCTGAGGGACACATCCGTCTGGGCAGTTGTGTCCTGCAAAATGACAGTTATGGCACATGGCCTGTGAGTTCGGGAAAGGAGGTTATATAGTGTGTGTAGTGGTGTCAGACATTAATTTGTTGTATCAGAAACAGCTACATGTAATAGGAAACAGTATTAGCAATTATAATGCTACAAGAATAACCTTAACATGTGCAAACTGTGGAAGTCGTCAGTTTACCACTGGCTGTGGGTATGTGTTGCATTGACACATGTGATAGCTCTACATATAGGATTTATAGGGCCGCCACCATTCTGAATGGCCAAAGTGGAACCTGCTCTGTAGAAATGTCAGACGTACCAGGGCAGAACATACCTACAGCCATGCATACTACAGAAATATACATATCAGCACAAATCAAAGCATAGTCTAGCAGCAGTAAAGTTGCTTATGCTACTACATATAACACATTGATGTGTCATGTATACAAGACCTGTAACAAGCAACCACTACAGACACGTACAAAATGAGAATGTCCCCTAATCAGGACAGTTGCAATGGCTAGAGTATTGTCCATACCTCTCAACTGTCCCTGATTTTCAGGGACGTCCCTGATTTTGACTGAAAGTTTAACTCTGTCCCTCTGAATGCCTCCTACAATTAGTGACTTTTGGAGGAAAGGTGGTGAATTACACTTAATGACTAATGACAATAAGTAATAGTTATAAACTTCTTTTACTTCAGAAAAGGTGTATTAATTGATATGATCTGATTCTGTCAATGTTTCAAGTTAATGGCACTACTTTTTTTAAAAGTGTCCCTGATTGTCCCTGATGTTTTCTTGACTTGTCCCTGATTCAGTAGAAATGTGTCCCCGATTGGTTGAGAGGTCTGGTATTGTCACATGACATGCCTAATGAGGGACTGTCCCATGCAAAGTAGGAAAGGTGTCACTCCTACAGTCTCCCGTTGTGCAATCTGAAAAGTGGAAAACATACAGTAGGTATGCGGTAGCATGACTCGGCGGACAGCTGCATTAACAAAATCATATTCTCATGTCAGCATTGCAGAGTATCGGTTCCCATGTATCAGGCAAATGGGAGCAGATTGTATGAGGAACACGCATATAATATGATTATTCAATGGACAGGCCGCCGAGTCCGTACAGTCGACCGCCTGCCGTCGCCAAATGGTTACACATACCCGATACTGTAGTCATGTAGTCCGATGTAATACGCATCACAAGGGATCGCACACATCCAGCGTGAGTGACAAATGTAAGCAGAAATGTCGGTGTTCGAGCGGCTGTGTTTGTCTACCAGTATGCCGGTAGTGCACTGTCAAAGAAATGTGGAGTCTAAACGGTTATAAGGTGCTGTAACCAGAGGTCAGCAGTGCTTAACACTGTGCAAACCCACGCACAACTGCTCCCACCTGCTGGAATGTGCCTTACCCAGTCCGTATCCAAAGGCGTCAGTCTGTCCACAAACAAAGAACCACCCTATTCACGTGTTGGTAGCAGTACCCTGCACACATAGCTCATGTGAATTAACAATAGGCCATGGCATATGTACAGACAATAGACCACACACACACCATACAGCTCAGTCATCCAACAGTATAGCAATGTACTGGCAGATATGTCTGGACGACTGGTGCATGTATGCCTGGCCATCCTGTGTTTCACTGTGTGAGCATGCCCAGTACGACTGTTATGCATGTTGTCGACCAACATTACTGTCATACCATCATGTGTGTGAGCATGCCAAGTATGGTCAACTCTATCGCATATGTCACATGTCCAGATAGTTGGTACTGTGTTGCTGACCACTCCGTTCTACACAGACAGGTGTCATGCTGTGTCGGCAAGGTAGCTAATGGTCATGTAGCATTGACAGTTGCTACATGTCTGCATAGCATGGGGGGACATCTGACCGCAAACACAGTCCTACACAGCACCGTGGGTGGCGCACATGACTCTCACATGTGTAGGTTGGACGTGGGACACAGCTGACAGTTGTACACATCTGCCGCTACTGTACTGGTATGCCAGGTACTCCATGTCAGTATGTGGACCTACCTAAATTGCTGGTTGGAGGGATACCAGTGTACGTCAGATCCCAGCTTTAAATACCAGCACAGTGGTGTTGGACGTCCTAGCTTTCACAACCTACATCAAACTGCCTGGCCTGCTGTAGTCTGTGTGTGTCTTAGGGGGTTGGAGTCATTCATTGGGCATATCCATAGGCCATTGTATATCATTTGTCTGTATTGGTCCACACCTGTCCAGCTGCATGGAACGTGTGTGGGCTGTATGGACACACATGATGGTCAGCCCATAATCTGCAGTGGGTTAGGACACCCTGTGTACTAATGGCTACCGTTGTGACCCATGTATGTGCTACAGAGGTCATGGTGTCACTATGGACGTGTACTGTCTGCTGCCCTAACATTCGGCCACCACAGTCACTTGTATGCTCACATACATACCATAGCAATGGGTAAATACACATTCTAATACATCTGCCAATTGTTAGGTCAATAGATGTACCCTGGGGGTGTTCTGGACCTGAGGATGGTGCTGGAGGGCTGCCTATGTCGGATGCACACAGTGCACCTCCTATAAATGGCCGAGCACAGGTAGCATCATGTTTGGCATCCATTGTACTGTGTGCGGGTCAGAGAGGGGAAATCCG
Source organism: Protopterus annectens (assembly GCF_019279795.1). Taxonomy (NCBI): domain Eukaryota; kingdom Metazoa; phylum Chordata; order Ceratodontiformes; family Protopteridae; genus Protopterus; species Protopterus annectens. Next base: position 877,544,737 of record NC_056732.1, read on the forward strand.
TGGGTACCTACTGTGTCAGTGCATATGCCTTGTGTTGCCTCTTTGCCAAGGGCAGGTCATACTGTGCACGGCCTTTCGCCGACTGTGCCCTGCTCAGGTAGTTCCTTCGCCAAGTCACACCGTGCCTGTACAGGCCTTGGCAGTGGTGTTGGGCTGTGTGGCCCTGCCCCATGTTGTTCCTGCTGCAACTGTTACTGCAGGATAAGATTGTGTAGCATAGCAAATGCCATAACAATCTGTGTGCATGTAGCTAGTGAATACTGCAGGGCTCCACCGGATGTGTCCGGATGCCAGAACCGTGAACGGAGCATCCCAAAAACATGCACAATTATATGTCTTGCCTGTGCATCCGCCTCATTATGGTGTGAGTGTTCAGGTGTGTGTGCATTGCTGATGGGTGTCATCAGCCATGACACCAGTGTTTATCCAGCATCCCCCGCTAGGAGACTGTAGGGGATGCCCACATTGGCATTGGTGTGGTACAGCTGTGTCAGAAGCCATATATCGGAATCATCATAGCTTCCAGGGCAGACAGCACACACATTTAATCTCATGCCCTGGCCATTGCATATGGCCTAGCTGTTCGTGGGCATGTCCCTGCAGTGACTGTAGGCCCTACCCCGCTCACCGGGTGGTGCTTCCATGTGTATGTGTGTGCAGGCTATAGCACCCAGAACCCCAGTGTAGTCATCCAAGTGGTTGAACTGATGTATATTGCTGGTCTACTAATCACGTGTTGAGGACATGTATGTGCTCACTAGCATGTGTTGACATGGTGTCTGTGAACTGGTGCAATACTCGTGAGATACTCATGATATCCCCAGTTGTGCTGTGTAAGGTACCTGTGGCTAGTACACCTAGGCCAACACATACCATGGTATCCACTGTGACAGGTTTCCCTTGTCCTGTTTGATGTGTCAGGTGTGGCAGGCACAGGTCAACAAGCTGCTGTAGGAGGTCTCTGTCCACCCCATAGTGCTCCACCATCCCCAGCTCATGTAGCCCCTGGTAAGTCACCCTAGGCGTATAAAGTCTTATGTCACCCCAGTAAGGGGTGTTCGGCAGCATACACATCCTCACTGCCCGCAGCCACCTGCACATGGTTTATTTTGCCTGCTGCAGCCCTTCTCATTTGGTTGGACTGTGTCGTGACGTCCCCGCAGGTATACACCGGTGGTGTAGAGTGCGGAAGAAACCTGTGTGTATGCTGCTTGCTCACAGTACTGTTCAGGTGCGGGCTGGCCATGTCATCTGCTGATTGTGCTGATCAACACCTGTTTGTGCAGCCTGTACACCCTGCTACCCCACCACTGCTGTTGTCCAAACCAATTTCAACAGGCAGGTATAGACACACCCCTAGCTTAGGTGTGCTAAGGCAGGAGCAATCCCGAGGCACAGTTCTGCAATGTACGTACAGTATGCCTGACCCCCCCTCCCATGCTGTCAACTATATTTAAGCCCTGCACCCGGCTAACTACACACATACACTCCAGGGACCAGCATCACACCCTGGGGATAAATGGGATACACTATTGTCAACCTCATCCGCATAGTATAGTTTTCTAATGAATAGTCATATGACCCATACCAAGCCTCCAAATTAATAACCACTGCTCAGTGTCGCTCAGATCCATACACAACTGGCAACAGGTACCTTACTATCACCATATTCGATGTCCCATGGTCTTCCCAGCAACAAAATTACCGGTGTCTACACGACTACAACCCATGACCCTGCACACTACAGACGATGTGCATTACCACTATGCCATGGCAGATGTACATACATCACACGTTATCAAGTACAGATCATCCGGCACAAACATTCAGTAGTGCTGATGTCCCCAGACATATATGTTGACATCTATGTCTATCTCTCTATATCTACATATATCATATATATTATTTGTATAAATATATACATAGACATATATATATATATATATATATATATATATATATATATATATATATATATATATATATATATATATATATATACATACACACATATACATGTACACACATATGTAGATATTGCATATATATCACAACAGCAGACCACATGACAGCAAAGCATTAGACAGGAATGAAAAGGAAACTACATGTACCACCTGCATCATGTTGTGTTGTTACTACCAAGGCCCGTGTGTTTACTTGCATCACATGGGTCAGACTGTATCAAGGGTAAGAGTAGGGCTGCTGACATTTACTCAGCAGACCTATTGGCGAATGTAGGTGTTGAGAAACCAGTGTCTTGGCAGAATATGCAGGCTGTGGACAATATATAGGTCAGCAACAAAACACACTGGATATATCCTGCAGCTAGCCACCCACAGATACCAACACATACGGTATAACTGCCAAACACACACACCTGCTATGCCTTGGAATCGAGCACCTACCTGTCTAGTCTACCACACTACAGCATTATGCAGTAACAGAATGCGCTACCGAGATTACTGGAACACAGCACTCCCAGAGGCATACTTCTAGGTGGATGACATCATCCGCAAAGGCAAAGATGCTGATAGGGAATGTATGGGGAGTGAGCCGTCTAAAAGCATTACTCTGTCCCCAGGCAGCTGGAAACACACACACACACACACACACTTGGCAGGGCTGACATCATCCGCAGAGGCAAAGACGCCGATAGGGAATGTATGGGGAGTGCGCCATCTAAAAGCATTACTCTTTCCCCAGGCAGCTGGTAATACACACGCGCACACACACACACACACACACACACACACACACACACACACACACACACACACACACACACACACACTTGGCAGGACCTTGAGTCAAACATACACCTAACTACATTATCACACTACAGCATTACGCAGTTACAGAATGCGCTACTGAGATTACTGGAACACAGCACTCCCAAAGGCATACTTCTAGGTGGATGACATCATCCGCAAAGGCAAAGATGCCGATAGGGAATGTATGGGGAGTGAGCCATCTAAAAGCATTACTCTGTCCCCAGGCAGCTGGAAACACACGCGCACACACACAGACACACACTTGGCAGGGCTGGAAGTCATACATACTCCTAACTACCTTATCACACTACAGCATTACGCAGTTACAGAATGCGCTACCGAGATTACTGTAACACAGCACTCCCAGAGGCATACTTCTAGGTGGATGACATCATCTGCAAAGGCAAAGATGCTGATAGGGAATTTATGAGGAGTGCACCATCTAAAAGCATTACTCTGTCCCCAGGCAGCTGGTAACACACACACACACACACATACTTGGTAGGGCTGGTTGTTGAACATACACCTAACTACCTTATCACACTACAGCATTACGCAGCTACAGAATGTGCTACTGGGATTACTGGAACACAGCACTCCCACAGGCATACTTCTAGGTTGATGACATCATCCGCAAAGGCAACGACGCCGATAGGAAATGTATGGGGAGTGAGCCGTCTAAAAGCATCACTCTATCCACAGGCAGCTGGTAACACACACACACACTTGGCAAGGCTGGGAGTCGAACATACACCTAACTATCTTATCACACTACAGCATTATGCAGGTACAGAATGTGCTACCAAGATTACTAGAACACAGTACTCCCAGAGGCATACTTCTAGGTGGATGACATTATTCGCAGAGGCAAAGATGCCGATAGGGAATGTATGGGGAGTGCGCCATCTAAAAGCATTATTCTATCCCCAGGCAGCTGGAATCACACAGACACACACTTGGCACGGCTGAGAGTTGAACATACACCTAACTACCTTATCACACTACAGCATTACGCAGTTACAGAACGCACTACGGAGATTTCTGGAACACAGCACTCCTAGAGGCATACTTCTAGGTGGATGACATCATCCGCAAAGGCAAAGATGCCGATGGGGAATGTATGGGGAGTGAGCCATCTAACAGCATTACTCTGTCCCCAGGCAGCTGGAAACACACGTGCACACACACAGACACACACTTGGCAGGGCTGGAAGTCAAACATACCCCTAACTACCTTATCACACTACAGCATTACACAGTTACAGAACACGCTACCGAGATTACTGGAACACAGCACTCCTAGAGGCATACTTTTAGGTGGATGACATCAACCGCAAAGGCAAAGATGCCGATATGGAATGTATAGAGAATGAGCAGTCTAAAAGCATATTACTGTCCCAAGGTAGACGTAGACAAGCACACAGCAATGGTGTTAGTGGGACAACTGACTATCTACGCAGCACTATTACAACACTACATAGGTAGGAGACGCGCCACAGACAGTACACCCTTCAAGACAGTCAACCAGTGTGTTCAATGTAGGAATCCATCCTGACGTGGGGTATGGACATCTGTTGGCTGGATAACCACCATCGCTATACAGGATTTCAATGGCCATGCCCATACACAGAGGCACATAACCGACACAAGGTGTCACTGGGCATGCTCACACACTTAGTATCACACGTCCGTTTGGAATGTACTGTGTGTCCATCTACACAACGGCGTACTGGGCATGCTCACACACTTAGTAGTAATGAAGGTTTGCCTTGCATGCACACGGATTCTAAACACGGAAGGTCACAGTTTGGTGTTACTGTCCCCACGTACATGAAGGCCACTCACATGTACTGACCAGTAAACACTCAAGAGCCATCACAGATGTCTCAGGTGCAGATCACAGTGGTAAATGTCGCATTCTACTATGTAGCCATCAGACATCACCATGTCCTTGGACCAGCAATACACAGCCATACATTACTACAACACCATGTGACTCATGACCAGTGGACTGTACATAGGTCTACAGCAACTGTGCAGACTACACATGTACTGACAGGGTTCAATCATGTGTTATGCAATGCAATGATACCACTGTTCATAACCAGGTCAGCTCTACACATAACAGGGGCCCTGGGTCTTACACAGCTGTAACAGATGACTGTCGCTGTACACCAAAGAACATTCATGTTTGGATATGGCATACATGTAATCGCAGTGGATATGTACATGGCCCTCACACACACAACACATATGTACATAGCATAGCTTTTGCTGTCCTCCGTGCAGAAAAGTGGTACAGCAATCACACGCATGCACATGGAAGGTAGGTCCATAGCTGTTGAATGCTAACAGTACATAAGGTAGCAATGTTGACCGAGGTAACATTCCCTCTGTACTAGTTACCCATGACAACCATCGTATGATACAACAGTCCATGTGTTATGTATGTCATCAGACATGTCCACCAATTGCAATGCATACAAACATGGCTACATGACAGGAATGTAGGACCAACACACATGTACATGTGGTGGTGTGAATGCAGCTACCATGCATGTGCAGTAGCTGATGTATGTCATTCATCTGTGCCTAACTACAACATGCAGTTGCAATGCAACTCCATCACTGACACCTGTATATGATGAAATACTGACAGTACGGTAAGATGTACATCAGGTATGGATGGATGTGTGTACATAAAGTGGTGATCCACCTTTGACGATGGATGTTTGCTGAAGACGGCTCACAGGTGTGTCACAAGCCATTCTACCATTACATGTGCAAACAGTACGCTATGTTACTGTTACTTGAAGGTGAAGACATACAACCTACACAGTGGTGAGGGTGTTACTGACTGAAAATCACTTGACACCTACAACACTTACATCCTCCTGTGTGCATATAGCAGCACAATTGCCAAAGGTAGCGTTGGTACACATAATGCGGCCAATATTGCTGCATGTCTGTCAGACCTATCATCCTATAGCAGGTGTATGATTCACAGTACTGCCATGTGTGTTTGCTTGTGTGACCATATATGCCACGTATGGTGGGGAATACATCCCAATTGTTACACACCCCTGTACACTGTTGTAGAGATCTGTACATACTGCAGTGTAGAAAGCATGACATAGGCAGGGGTGGTGTGTGTATCACACACATGTCAGCTATCTGTATGTGAATGACATTTGTGGACTCCACAGTGTGTGTGTGTGTGTGTGTGTGTGTGTGTGTGTGTGTGTGTGTGTGTGTGTGTGTGTGTGTGCATGTATGACTGTCTGGTGCATGGAGTGAGGGTGTATGCTACCATACAGAACAGACAGGATCCCTAACCCCTCATGGTGATGCAGTCTGCTACCCTGTTGATGCCATCGGTCTCAGCCTTACTGGCTACCTGTACATGTTCATTCTCTGTGTCACGTCGTGTGGGTGCACAGTACTGTGAGGGTGATTACCACATAGGCAGGGGTCCTCACCTCAACACTATCGAGTGTGCGTTATAGTGTTGTTGACCCCGTGAGTGTGGGCATGTTACTGTGTGTTTCTGTGTATGTCTGTGTGTGTTCTCGTCCTGTAATGTGACAGTGTATTACTGCTACACAGTGAGACTTCATGCTATCAAGTGGCCTCTAACTTTATCATTGGCCAGACCACTGTGTAAACCACCCACACCATGTCACCATACCTGTGATGTGACCTGGTATGGATGTCACGTCTCTAGATCAGTAGATGTGTGGACATCTGTGGAATGGTAGCCTTTCTAACAGTGTGGTTGAGGCTATGTATAGCATGCTGGTATTGCCATACATGCCTGTGAGTACTCCACATTTACACATGTGAAACTGCAAACACTGCTACTTATTGGCACATGCAAGTAGACCTTAAGGAGGGAAGCAGGGCATTATTACCAACATGCTGTTACAGTTGTTACCAAGACACATACTGTGAACATATAACAATGTATTATAAACCTGTACTACATGTTATGTCTGGTGCGTGTCAACAGTACACAACTAATGTAATATACACTTATCTCACTATTCTGTTCACCTTGTGCATCAGACCATATGAGCATATCCCTGCACCGATGGTGTGGATGACAGGGATGCGGCACAGGCTTCACCATTTGCACAGGGTGATAATGTTTGCCAGGGCATAGGCTGCACCAGTGGATGACATCATGTGTGTGGGTAAGGGCCGGTGATCTGATTGGACATGTGTGGTCATTATGCATGTGGGTGTTGGGGTGCCCTACAGATGTTTCTGCTGTGTGCGTGTATGTGTGCACACAGTTCTGCCTTTTGTCAGGCCTACACAGGGGTATTATTGACAGCTCCAGATTGTACAGACCAGGATGTACAGCTCACTGTGTCCGGCCACAGCCACGTGACCTGTGCCTGCCAGGGGTTGCATGGGCACTACCAGATGGAGGTACAGATTGGCTACTGTCCGATGACACATGTCCACTGGAACTGTGTCCCTGCTGGGAATGTCCAGGGCCATGTCCATGTGGCCTGCTGTGTCCTGGTGTGGACAGCGCAGCACCAGCTGCACTGCTACTGCTACCAGCACTATGGGAGTGGGCGTGTGAGGTGGCTCGATCACGTTGACCTGCACTAGGTGGTGTAGCTGGCCTATGTCCACGTGTCCTACGCCTCACTCCTACCAGATGTTCCAGCACAGACAGCTCACGCTCGTGGATTGCCATGCCACGGTCAAGGATTCCAACCATGTCACCCAATCGCCTGTCCAGAACATCAGCAATCTGCTGTTGAGCATTTGCCAATGCCTGGATGTTGTCGTTTAGAGTATGGACAGCAGCTCTCTGAAGCCTCTGCCCTTCTCTGTTCTGCCATTTTGCATGTGACTGTGCCACCATTACAGTCTGGAACATGCGTCCGGTGACACCAGCTGCTGCACTCTGTCCTGCAGGTGCATGTCTGCCAGAGGTCCTCCTATGAGCGGCACTGGCCACATGTCTGTGTGGCACATCTGCAGTCATTACACTGTCACCATGGTGTGGAGACACACCTTCTGTAGCCACCACATGTTCCTGTTCCAAGCTAACACACGCTGACTGTCCTTCCTCTATGGCCACTGGTGATGGGGTATGTGTTGGCATGAGAACTGTGTGTAGGGAAGAGGGGGACATAGCTGGGATGTCAACCATTGGCACAGATCCAGCCCCTGACAACCCTACCTGTACTTCATGCATATGTTCATCACTGCTAGTATCTGTGGGGACACTAACATCAGATGGACCACAGGAGGGTAACGCACCTACATCACCTGTGAATGCAAAGAAAGACTCTACATTACAATAGACACACAGACACACCATGCATGTGATTTGACAGACGGCATGTAGCATGCATGTGATACAGCTGACGGCATGCAGCTCGGACATTAATAGTGGTAGTTAGCATACCTCCCTGGGTTGCACACAACAGCAAGCAGGTGTCATATCAGTAGCCATGCAGTTCACACAATCATGGTAGTAAGCATGCAACCCTGTGAAACACCATGTGGACCAACACAGGTTAACAGTACACATGGCTGAAGTGACCTTGACATGTAATCTGCTGATGTGTGCATTGACATGCATACATGTCTGACACAATGGTGTCCTGTCACATGTACAGCATTGTAATATAACATTGCAGTGTTGTCTGTATGCTCTACAGATAGAATACACTTTTAGCAAATGCGCATGAGCATTGAAGGGTAGTGTGAGGTATCTACATTGCTATACAGTGTGAAGTACAGACACTGTGCCATTACATGGCATCATGAGGTGTCTATATTGCTATACAGTGTGTAGTACGCACACAGTGCACAGCCATAACTGCGTGCATACACATTATGTAACTGTGGATTGTGACCCATGTCGCTGAGGTGTATACACACCAAACCATGCTGTGTCATGTGACAGGTCACTGGAAGACCTACGGATAACACCCCTGCACAACTACTACAAAGTCTTAGCTGCCTGGCAACCATGTCCACACATGGCAGACTTGTCAATACACCATGTCCCACATGACATTAATGTACCACACACACGAGGTGCACGGCTGACAGTGATGTCCTACAGCAGCAAGGGAAATGTACGGTATTTGTGGCCTGATGTGTTCTCAATGTCTGTGGAAGCTGTACAGGTGAGTACTGTCATGCTATGACACAGTCGTGATGTTCAACACATCTTATATGGTCGAATTAAGAGACACCTCCACTAGCTGTGCACAGGCATTTAGGATGTCCAGTGTTCCACATCAAGTATATAATCAGTCAACTAAGGCTATAGTTGGACCATGTGTGGACAATGTGCAACAGGGTGTATACACATCACATCTACTATGTGGCTACATGTCTCTGGCCATCCTCCATGGCCATGTGTGAACATGTGTTGGCCAAATGTTTGTGCTGGCTGTCTATCTCACATGTCTGTGTTGTCCCATATGAGATACACCCATAGATGTCAGATATGTCACTGTCCACAGGGCTATGCAGACAATGGGTTGTATGTTTGGTATGTGGGGTCTGTATTATGGGATAGTGAGACAATATTGCAGCCGGTACACTACATGTCTGGGACATGTCAGATGGCACATCACAATGTGTGCACCCATTGCAGGGGCATATTACACAATGGTTACTCCTGTGGGCTGCCCATATCCCAGCTCACTGTGTGGTACTGTTTGCGTACCACACATGTGTTGTTCCAATGTATAATACATATGCCCACATTGAACACCTCCACCATTGTATGCACAGCTGTCCACACATCTAGCAATGACAGATACTGTGGTTTCATGTCGGTGTTTCATTTAGATTGTATATATTGCACTTGGGTAACCAGTGTGAATGATGACAGATGTGACCTGTATATCGTGACTGGACCATACATTATGTGTAAATGTGTTAACTGGCCAAATGGCAAATAGATATATGCATTAACATGCCTGACACTGATAACTGTCTCACCTGCAATGGACTGATGTCTGTGCAGCACACCAGAGGTACCTGTATAGGGGTGACACAGCAGTTTGAACATTATCCATGACTGTATGACAGCCACAGGGTGCACTGTGCATGTTAACACATTCACCTGCACAATAGCATATAGTATGCACATGTGTGCATACACAGGGTAGCATACTGTAGTATGCGGCATGTGTGTAAACATACCTTGCATATGATGTTACATTACATATTGTACAGTGACACATGCAACTAAATGGGATACAATAGTTATATGTGCAGTATTGACTTACCAGGCAACTCCAGGCTCATTGGTTGGGAGACACCCAACTCTACGATGGCAGCTAGTGTTTGTGGATGCTGTTCTGAGGGTATCCCCAGGCTGGCCAGTAGCTCCTCGGTGGGTGTGAGTGGGGGCTGGGTTGGTGGCTTACCACCTGTTCCACCTTGTTCCCTGGTGATTGCATTAGCACGCTGTTTCACATGTCGTATCAGGTCCATGCAGTGCCTGCGCACCTGCTGGTAGGTGCGGTTATGGCCACCCACATCATTAACCCTCCTGCAAAGGTCCTGCCACAGGTCGTCATGCTGCTGGGCATACTGTGGCACATGGCTGAACAACACCTCATAGTTCTCATGGAGGTACAGGATGAGGGCATCATCCTCCAGGCGGCTATACGTTGGCAGGCATGAATGAGGCATTATCTGGAAGACATAATGATGGAGACAGGTCACAGTATTACAGAGATGTACAGAGATACAGCTGCACATACATTTGTATTAAATCTAGTACATCTGAACAGTTATCTTTGCAATTCATCATGACACTGACACGACTGACATGTTTGTGTCACACACATGTAACACCCATTATGCATTGGATTTCATCAACATATACGTGTGTCACCTCATTACATTGTTCATACTCCATGTGATTGCTGTCTTGATGTGGGCATGTCTGTTTGCCTGTACTGGTGTTCTTACCTATCAGCACATTCCTGGATGTGCCCACAGTAATGCTGTTGACCTTGATGCTGTGTATATGTCACATATCAACACATACACTGCCTTAATGGACATGAGCAGTGACAATGCACACATACACACGGAAACCTTTACATGCATGTGTTTTGCCATATACATCTACACGGCACTGTACGACAGTTCAACAATCTGCCACGTATCACCTGTGTTGTACACGTGATAGACATGGGTCAATGGTTAGCTGGACGTCATTCGCAGGGATGGTTATCAACTATAGCATGTACGGGCAAGGTTTTCTAGCTGTATCCAACAGCCATTTTGCCACCGCGAGGTGCATCAGTGCCACATTACTGATCCAGACAGTTAATACATCTACCATGCGGTCATCGCACCATGTATGACAGAGATGACATGTGCAGCTTTGATAGACAGAGTTGCATGGTATGGCAGGAGTATGTAACATGTATGGTGCAGGGATCTGTCCAGCATGTGGCGATCCCTGTAGTAGGACGGTGGCTGTCCATGACATATGTCTTTCAGATCAGGATATGTACATGTAGCATGTCCAACATCACAGTGTAGCACATGTCTTTATGCAAGGTAGCCAGTGTGCTGCATAATGGAGGTGAGGATTGTGAAGGCTGGTATCACCCATCCACGCTTGGCCAATACCCCTTAAAGGTGATATGTGATCCGATATTGGTCACCCGAGTCCTGAGTATGCCTGTCCAATGATCTCCATACTCATGGATGGCACCCTGTCATGACATGGGTGCCATCCATGACTACCTAATAGGCCTGGAGACATCACCAACTCAGGGAGGTGAACTGCACAGCACCATCCCTTACACAGTGTCCATAATTTTGACCACTGCCTAGGTGGTAGTTAATGGGTACAGAGTTATCCACCTAGCGGTGACAATGCTATTATCAGCTGTCAGATCGAGCACATATGTCACACACCTCACCCACAAAGCCCATTCTGTATGTTGCCCACAACACTGAGAGAGCTATTGCTCCTAGGTCATGGCCATTCACATCCTTACATACACAGATGCCTCCCATTTGTCTGTGTGGTATGGGCTACAATGAGGGGGGAGTACAAAACATTAACCCTGTTTTACTGTAGCTGCCACTGGTGTGATATGCACATATCACTCAGACACCTTTTGTGGTGTTGCCTCTGTCAACAGGCCACTGGTAGAACACTCCAGTGACATACAAAGGTACATCTAGTATACTCAGTGTAGCTGGAACACGGTATGGGTGATGATGTCCTATGACCTGTCACAGGTATTCTATGCAGTGTGAAATCATCCGTACTGTCATCTACTTCTGTACTGCTAACATCTACGTTGATAAAGGTTCATAGACTTGCAGACCATACTCAGCAGGGTTACAGTGCAGTGCCTCCAATTATGACTGTCGTCTCCACCTGTGGGTTGCAGTGGGTTGATATTATCCAACACCCTATCTGTATTGCATATTCATGCTCAGCACTTGTTCAGAACATGTAAGCAATTAATGAGCTACTAATTACTATAGCACCCATTCCAACTCATTTCTTACAAGTACACTGTCTTTTCTTACATTTCCAGCTTGCTTACAGTACAACATCTGTTGTACACACATAACTCACATATCTTGTGAGACATGGTTGAATATACAGGCATATCCAAGTGTCACTTACCAGTGCTATTGCCTGTCTATATGATGAATATGGCAAACATGTGGCAATAGAGCAATTGTCTCATGTACACAGTCAATGCTCACCTCCCAACATACAACACTACAGCCTGTGGGAGATGCACATATGTAGCCATGCTGGGGGTAATGCTCTCACCAACCCAGACTGAACCTGACATTCATGTGGGGACGTTTAACATTTGCAACACTCCCCACTCATCACATAGTCTCACTAGATCTCAACCACCTCAGGTCACACATAGTATGAGTACGACATTTGCAGAACCTCTCCATACTCTGTGTAGGCACCAGAGTCAGCCCCCATCACCAAACACAACAACAATTACTTATAGCCCACAGACTCATGTGTGCCCATCAACTACAGCCTATAGGGTGTTATAACATACCCAACACACCGGTCATAGGTGACTCTGTAGGTGGTCACACTGATACGCGAGGGATCACTGCAGTGGCTGTACTGTACAGAGGTGCAGGTAACACATGGCTCTGCTGTTCACAGACAGGGCACTACCCTAGAGAGGTGCCACCGGTGTAAGCACTGTAGTTGGGCTTACACATAGATTCATAGGTTCATACTAGGCTATCTGCCCTAGGGCATTTATAAGCCTAGCCAGAGTGTGTGTGGCTTTCACCACCCCTTAGGATGAGAATACTATACCCATTAGTTTGCTGTGCCTCTGTCCAGCAGTGATACAGAGATGATTCCCGGGGTAAACCTACGATCTCCCATCCACTCGTCAAGATTTCTCTTGAAAAGAGTCAGTGAGGGGCTCGGCCTCACATGGACTGGGATTCTATTCCATAGTGTAGGGAGTCTCTGGGTGATGAATCTGTCCCTCCAGCATGTCCTATTTATATCCATGTTGAGGTTTAAGTCTCTTGCTCTCGTGGCTCTGGTGGATTTGGATTTTTTGAGGTGGAGCATGTCCATTAATTCCGGATTGGACATGGCCTTGTATGTCAGGCACAGATCACCTCTGAGCAGACGGTATGCGACTGAATAGAGCTGGAGTTTCTTCAGTCGGGCATCATGACATATGTTTGAGCCCCTTTATCCTTTTGGTGAGGAACTTTTGGGGTCTTTCCAACTGCTGCAGGTGTCGGGTAAGGTACATTCTGAATGGGGCGTTGTACTCAATCATTGGTCTGATAAGTGAAGAGTACAGGGGTACAATGACCTCTCCTGATCTGGATGTGAATCCCTTCATGATCAGGTGGGCAATGTAGAAGGTCTTCCTAACCACTTTGGCAATGTGAGTGTCAAAAGAGAGGTTACTGTCAACTTGGGTCCCCAAGTCCCTGATAACTTCTTCCATGTTTAATGGATTACCACCTATGTGGTAATTAGGGGTTACCTTGTTTTTCCCAAAGGGTATGACTATACATTTTTGGCATTTAGCTTAAGGCCATGGCTCTGGCACCAGTTATCCATTTCTATGAGACCTTTCTGGAGGATGTCTGTGTCTGATGGAGTGTCAATTATGGTGCCCAGTTTGCAGTCATCTGCAAATTTTGTCAGCCACAATCCCCCTATGTTTGCCTGCACTTCAGAAAAATAAATGCCAAACAAGAGGGGGCCCAGGACTGAGCCCTGTGGGACACCGCTCGTGACCGGCTTAGAGTCTGACATGGCACCAGCAACCCTAACCCTGTGTGTTCTGTCCTTGAGCCAGTTTGCAACCCATCTTGTGACATATGGGTTTACATCTAAGCTGGTGAGCTTTTCTATGATGCCCGAGTGGGGTATTGTGTCGAATGATTTTGCTAGGTCAAGGTAGGCTGTGTGAACTGCCTTACCCTCATCAATGGCCTTAGTGACTGTTTCGAAAAAGTCGACCAAGTTCAAGAGGCAGGATCTGCCCTTGACAAAGCCAAATTGGGTAGGATCCAGTGTCTGTTAGTGTCTGTAGGTCCCCAATGTCTTTATTTATGAGTTCCATTATGATCCTCTCCATAGCTTTGCAGACAAGGCTCGTCAAGCTTATGGGGCGATAATTTCCAGGGTCCGTAGAAGCACTGCCTTTGTGGAGTGGGACCACAGTTGCCGTATGCCATTCTTTGGGTACGTATCCTGTAGTAAGGCTAAGATTAAACAGCAGCCTTATGTGTGGGTTTAGTTCGTCATTGAGCTCGTGTAGCACACAGCCGGGGACACCGTCCGGTCCCATTGATGCTGTGTTTTTTGCTTTAGAGAGAGCAGCTCTCACCTGGGCATCTGAGATGTTTGGGAGGCTAGACTCTGGTGGGATAGATATTTCTCCTTTTGGGGGGGAGGGAGAAATTTGCACTGAACCTGTCTGCCAGTATGTTGGCAATGTCTGTGGGTTCAGTGATTTTTTTATCATTTTGGACTAATTCTGAGCATATCTGGGAGTTTCCACCCAGGTTTCTAACATAGCTAAAGAAGGCTTTATGATTGTCTTTTGTGTCATTAGCGATTTTTCTCTTAGACTTGCCAGACAGCATAGTACCTCACTATGAACGTGTGAAGCTACTACATGTCCTTTGTGCATGGTTAATCGAGTAGCTCTTCTATTTCGATTAGCTATCATGCTGTTACAGTGTCCCGTGACTACAAGCCATATGTATCCTGTTATTGTGTATTGTACATGCCAATAGATGATACCTTTTGTTTGCATGATATAACAGGTATGCTGTGTAAAATATCTGACATATCTACCTACAATACTGTACATTACACATATTTTACACATTATCCTATAATGCAAAGCATACTTGCACAGCAGGACCACCTTAGGCATGTTATTGTCGTTATATGCCCATATACATGCCTCCTGTGACAGTATATCAACATATACTATCCCCTGCTATGGCACGTACTTGTTGGACATACCCTACCACTGACGGCAGGTGGTGTGGAATTGTTCTATTTAAAGCCCTCATGTAACATCCCTTGTGGTGTACGTGATGTTTACCTTGTGGCCCACAGCAGGACACACAATTTCTACAAGCGTTACTATGCTCAATAAGACATCACTACATAATACCTTTTTCCACTTTATGCACTGCGTACACTTTTAATTAATACAAACTAGGCTCTACATACACTAATATACTGAGTGTTCTACATACCTTGTTAGCGTTCCAAATCTTCGTAAATATATCTCTTACACCTTTACAGTTTAAACGGTTGTATGGTATGAGCATACGGTTTGAATGTATGGCAAGTCATCCTCATATACGTCGATACCTGTAACATGTGGTTTCCTGCCACCAGTTGGTGTTCCTGAGTAAATTATTACATGCACATAAGCTGTGCAGCTACTCCATTCACCAATTACGCGGCAACAGTGGGGTATAATTGAATTCTCCACATGGGCGTTGCCCTTTTGCCCTAAATTCGGGGAGATGGCCTGTATGTGTTTTGTTGTGAGGAATTGCAACTGCTATTTGTAGAGACACAGATATTTTAAATTCATGTCCCCCGTGGATTGTGTGTGACAGCTAGAGTATGTGGTTCTACATATGAGTGTACCTATCATCTCAACCGTCTGATAAGGGACTATTGCAAACAAAACCTGTAACATCGCCGTCTGTTCCATTATACAACAGCTACAATTTCACATGGTGCCTTTACAAATGTGTCTCTCACAAGGTATGTTAACTCCTTTGCAGACGTAATTAAGTGAGTGGATGTTTGTGATGTTATTACAGTCTGTATTGCAATTGTTTCGGGTGTGGGGGAGATATAGGTGGGGGTACATAGCATATACATGTTTGTGGGGACTGCATTTCTACATATTCCATATATGTGTGTGGGCTCCTTCCCTAATTGAAGACCTATCATTTAGTAGACTGAACTATGGTTGTTACGGGCTTATACACTGAGCCATTGTTAATTGGTTTCTATATAGTATGCAGGTGAAGTTGATACTTCCATACCTCCGGAAATACAGTGATATGTAAAGGAATGTTACTAAATTACAGCTGTCTCATGTATTTCTGTCACAGATATTTGCACTCATCGCAGTTGTGTTGGTGACTGAACCTCTTTGGCATGGGTTGCCACCTTTTCAAATGGCCATAGTGGGACATTTGCAGGACACACATCAGTGTTTACAGGCCGACACATACCCACGGTCAGTACACAGGATAGAACATACTTTTATCATGAATACATACTTATCCTTGTAGCACTTTAGCTACTTATCAGTACGTTTTGTAGATACAGGCATAACTATTTAATGCAACTATTACATAATATATGGGACATAATTATGTCCTACAATCTCGGACATTTGCCCTTTTTAATATTTTTTGTCAGGACACAACTGCCCAGGGAGGGGCTGTCCCTCTTAAAGTGGGACAGGTGGTAACGATATGCCTACGGCCAGCTATAACCACACCTACCGTAATGATCTACCTCAGAGTTAGCACTAAGACACACGATACAAACACACACACACACACACACATATTACAGTCCCACGGAAACGCACAGGGCACCCTCAGCACACACATACACAGACTACAGCAATCACAAACACAGTTGAACACAGTACCTATGTGGACCGCAACACCGACAGCGATAACTAAATGTCCCTTAATATCATGATAATATTACACGCGGTTCCAGTGTTCCAGTACTGTGTTCTTTCGGTCTTTAAGCCTCGTGATTACATGTGTCAGTATGTGACACATTCCATAGTTGGCAGTATCCTATTTATTTCTACCTCCATGGTTGTGTACATGTCATTGACCTATCTATATATTTGCAGCTATAGGTGAATCCGTATATATCAACATATATCTCTCTATCACCCTTTCTATCTCTATGATATATATATCAAGCCGCAAGCCATCACACAATCCAAACATTCTAGTCATTGGAGACTCCATCGAGAGACACACTGATGTCCCTCTCACCAGGCTGAGTAATGAGAAAGTCACAGTCAGTTGTTTATCCAGGGCTATGATCTGCCACATTACAAATACATTCATGTCATCGGTCCACAAGTACCAAAATGACTCAGCCATTGTCCATGTGTGAGTAAATGACCTGAGACATACCTCCCCAGACTATATGAAGAGAGACATCCTGGAGCTCTTGCAATATGTGTTTCAGGCTGCTATAAGCCTAGCATTGAGCAGCATTTTACCTTCTCCAAGGATGATGCCACAATATGAACAAAAGATGAATGACTTTAATAATCGGCTTTGTTTCTGGTGTCATTCTAAGTGGGTGCATTATTTGTCAGCATGGAAGGAGATGGTCAACAGACCATGCTGCTTTGCCAGGGATAGTCTACACCTCTCCCCTCTAGGCTTCCAAATATTAGCTAAAACATTGTCTTCCCCCATAGTCCCTTTTTCAGGCAATGCCAAACTGAAAGTACTTCTGACATAATAAATCAAAACCAACAAAATCTAAAGGTATTACTGACTAGGCTAGCAGTCTAAACAAAAAACTCCACTCCCTAGAAGCTCTCTTCACCCTACAGGATGCTGACATCTATGCAGTCACTGAGATATGGGTTAAAGCTGTGGAGAGCACACCAGCAGTGCAAGGTAATAATGCTTTCCACATAGTTAGACCAGCTACTTCACAGGCAGGGACTAAATGTGGAGGTGTCTCTATTTACATCAGAAATAAATATACTTCAAGGCTGGTCAAATAAGACAATGTACTTGAGCAGCTCCATGTTCAAATCACCACAGGCAAAATCGAATACAACTTCCTTGGAAGCTATACCCCCCCCCCACTCTATGAACCAGGAAACCTATAACATGTATTTAAACTTATTAAAACACTAACCGTCCAATGCAATGCCATATTCATAGGTGACTTTAATTACCCCACTATTAACTGGGAATCTTATATGACACAAAATGAAAGGCACAGGGATTCCTGGATTTTTTATAAACACAAACTCCATGGACCAGATAGTCAGTACACCAACCAGGAGTGCAGCCATACTGGATTTGGTCTTCACTAATATGGGAGAGTGCTGCACACCCCAGCCCCACTGTAATGTCTTCCCTGGTAAGGTCAAACCACAAAATGGTCTCCTTTGAAGTAAAAATAAAACATGTACCCCCAGCTAAACCTGGAATATTCAGTAATTAAGGCTAACCTCCTTCTATTAGGTGATAACCTGGCAAGTGTTCAAGCCCCCATAAACCCTGAAAACACTGCTGTCTATGCAGAACTGGTATCAGTATCAGAAACCCTGTACAAGCATGTTAATAGCTGTATAGAAGCAGCTGTACCCACCAGGAAGAAGTACAGAATTAACTCAAAAAACAAGCCACCCTGGTGGAATCACAAAATCAATAGGCTGTATAACAGGAGGAAGAATATCATGGCAAAACTTAGGAGGTGCAGCACCCAGAAAGATAAAAGCACTCTCATCTAACTAAACAAACAACTCAGAGGATAAATCTTTTCTTTCTTTATCTTTAAATAAAGTCTACCAATGCCAAAGTTGAGACCTCCCAGACCAAGAACAACCACAAAGCATTCTTTAGCTATGTCTGCAACCTCACAGGCAATAGACAATTGTGTGCAGAGCTCATTGTAAATAGTGCCACCTATAATGAGCCAGAACACATGGCAAACCTCCTGGTTGATACATTCAGCTCCAACTTTACCCCTGTGTCTCCCACTCATCCTTCCCTAAGGAAATACCATCAAATATAACTCCCCCTTCTATCACTAGGGAACAGGTTAATACTCTCTATATGACCAAAAACACTGCATCAATGGGCTCATATAATATCCCAGAATACCTTCTAAATAGCATGAAACATGACCTATCAGGTATTTCTATTTAACTGTAGCCTCCAAACAGGCTTCATGCCTTATGAATGGAGAACAGAAACAGTCATTCCTCCATACAAAAATGGGCCATCTACAGACCCCAGGAACTACAGACCCATAAGTCTCACTAGTCTTATATGTAAAGACATGGAAATAATTATCATGGAAATGATCAGTTGAGATATAGCAAACCTCCAGACACTGGACCCAACCCAGTCTGGTTTTGTCAAGGGCAGATTTTGCCTACTCAACCTGGTGGACATCTTTGAGAAGGTAACTAGAGCATTGGATGAGGGAAAAATGGTTCACACTGCCTATCTTGACCTGGCCAAGGCATTTAACACAATATCCCACTCAGGCATTGTTGAGAAACTCAAGAGGTTAGGTACAAACTCATATGTCACTTGTTGGATAGCCAACTGGCTCACAAACAGGACACAGGAAATTAGAATCGGGGAGTGCACCTCTACAAAGAGGCTATTCACAAGTGGAGTCCCTCAGAGATCAGTTCTTGGACTGCTCCATGTTGGTATTTATTTCTCTGAAGTCAAGGCCAAAGTCAGTGGTCTCTGGCTGACTAAATTTGCAGGTGATTGCAAATTAGGCGCTGTCATTGAATCCCACACTGACACAAAGGGGCTGACACAGACATACAACTGGTATCAGAGCCATGGACTAAAACTCAATGCCAAGAATGCATA
This sequence comes from Protopterus annectens, assembly GCF_019279795.1. NCBI lineage: Eukaryota > Metazoa > Chordata > Ceratodontiformes > Protopteridae > Protopterus > Protopterus annectens. Next base: position 877,564,665 of record NC_056732.1, read on the forward strand.
ATAGTATCCATTGGGAAGTCATCTACCCCTGGTAACTATCATATTGGCAACACACCGCTTAGAGTTGACCCAGTAGTCAGGGTCTTAGGGACACACATAGTAATCTAGCCTTTGACCATCATGTGTCTAGAGTAGTGAGGACATCATTCTATGTTGCCCAACTTATAAACAAAGGTATGGCATTTAAGTCCAAGGAAGTCATTGTTCCACTGTATTTGGCATTCATCAGACCTATCATTTAGTACAGTGCCCCCTTTGGTATGTACCTAACCAGGCATATCCAACAATTGGAACATCCACAAGGGTTCCTCACTAAAAGAATACAGAGTGTAAGTAAAAGGTCCTATGCAGACTGCCTCAAGGCCCTACTGCTGTACTCTGTCTCCTACAGGCTTCTGAGGGGAGATCTATGTCTGGCATACAGGGCAATGTCAGACCCCACTTTGATGGATCTCCTGCATATCTACAAAACAAATAGCACCAGAATTACTGATTATAAAGGTTTACACTTTGCCTGTGATATAAATAGGACCTGCTGGAGAGAGAGAGAGGTATGTATCCCAGAGATTAACCTGCCTAAGGACCAGTCTCACCATCCATTTGAAGCAGAGCTTCTCCCTAACCCAATTCAAGTGCAACATGGAAAATTGAATGGGGAACAGGAAATGTATCCCTGGTTTGGCACCTGTGTCTCTAACAGACACATGCAACCTGTAAATGGTTCATCTCCCAGGCCCTAGCCTGTAAATGTTTCATCTCCCAACCCCCTGCTTACACTTTTCAAGGCTATCAGAACTTGTCAGAGATTTGGGATGCATGGCTAGACTAAAAAATGCCCTTGTTGTCATTAACATCGTCAACCCCTATGAACCTATGAACTTATGCTGTAATACTGCTCTGATGACATTTGTCCTCTGTGCTAACATACAAACCTGTGTTCTGATGTTGATGAGTTGATTGTAGATATCTATCCATAGCTGTGTACTACACAATCCTGAAAGAGAAACATACATGTTTCCATGAGGCACATTTCATTGTGTGACTTCACAGCCTTTACAACAGCATCCATTTTAATGTAGACAAATTACTATGCTATCCACAGTATAAATGACAACGTACAATATCTGTAAATAACCAGTGCAAGTAGCATGTCAACAGCACCAACTAATGAAAGCAAGTCATACTAATGTCGATAGTCTCTCAGTGCATCAGACACATAGCTTTATTTCCCTGCATCCATGATAAAGATGATAGGGATGTGGCAGTTATCATCACTTGCACATGGTGTTGTGTGAAGGTACAGGAAGCCTAGGCTTACCCAATAGGTTGGCAAGCGTGTGTGTGAGTAAGCACGTGAAGCAGGCATGATGGACCATAGAAATGTTATGTGCATGTCTGTAGATGCCCTCAATGTGACATTGGTGTGTGAGTGTCTGCATGAACACAGACAGGCTCAGTGTTAGCCCAACATATCTGTATGTTAAACAGCTTTGAGCCATGCATGGTAGAGATGGCAGTTCATCATCTCCACCTACGAACATGAGAAGTGGCCCTGCCAGGACTTGTGCTGGCACATCCATGCACAGGTTCAAATGCTATGCTACTACCTACAGGTGACTGTTGTCTGCTGGGCATGTGTCCTGCACAGGAGCACTCAGGACCATGACCCCATGGCCTGCTACATCTTGGTGTGAACAACACAGTCCCCTTTGGAGCACTGGATATACTGCCACTATAGGAGCATGACTGGGCACAGCCATGTTGACTCTCACCAGAGGTAGTTGCTGACCTATGCCCATGAGGCAGACGCTCAACCCCAGTCAGACATTCCATCAAAGACAATGTGCATTCCATGACAAATAGTCTGTGATCTGTCTCAGACCTCTCTTTCTACTGTGTCAGTCAACTGATCCAGGGTATCAGCAACACAGTGGAGACAGTTATGGATTTCAGACTGTGCTGCATCCATAACCCTGACCATTTGTTGGGAGTTAGTTCCTTTCTGAAAGTGCCTTTGCCTCCATGATGACCCTAAATATATGCCAAGTGACACATGATGAGACACCTGCAACAGGTGGTAGAGGGACCGCAAGCCTACTATGAGTATCCCTACAAATCTGTCTGTGTGGAACCTCACCAACTGTTTGACTATGGCCAGTGTCGACAGTCACTGAAGCCACAGTAGCCACACTTCCCTGTTTAATGTCCCCACCCTCCAACTGTCCAATATCTGTGGCCTCAGGGGACTGGGTATGTGTAGGCATACTGGCTGTGTACAGTGATAATGAGAGTAGCCGAGGGGTATAAACCACGATGTCTGATTCAGCCTCTGCAACCCCCAGCTGTGCTTCAATTTGGCCAACATCATCATCACAGACTGAAGAGACACCGCCATCAGGTGGTGTAGGGGAGAAAGACCAACCACCCTAGTCAACTGTGATTAAAAGGAAAGAGCAATACATTAATACCTGCACTACTATGCTCTGCAATACTATGGTGCAATATATTTTAAGGTGTATACACTGATGTCACTATTACAGACTTGTATACCTCCCAAACTCACAGAGTAGGACATCTGGACATTATTTTCTAACCCCAGTTTGTAATGACCTGGAAATAAGTATTCAGAAAACAACAATCTTATGAGCAAAAAATAAATGATGCACACTGCAGACATTCTGAAAAAATCTGTACAATTGACAGTTATGGCAGTCATTAATGTCCTGACAATAGTTTTCAAGTCAATTACTATGGTCATACCAGCAAGGCAGAGATATGAGTGTAAACTATGGACATTCAGAAAATATCTGTACAGTTGACAATTATGCAGACAGCACATCAATCCAGCCAGCAGGCCTGGGATGACACAATATATTGAAATATATCTAAATTTCTGACATAACAGTTTTCTGCTTGCCACCAGCAGGAGCATGGCCTCTTCCAATTCCTGACAGTGCTAAAAAAAGTTGAGGGAGAGGTAACAGCAACAGCTCCACATGTTACAGTATAACAGGGGTAATATGTCCAATAATCTCATATCTATAGTAACTGCAATGTTAAAATGTATGTGGGTGACAATCTCTACATGAGCTTAAATGCAGCTAACTTACTCCTCCCCCAAACAAACACCTGACACACATGTAAAACTACATACACCTTGACAGGATGAATGCAACAGTATTCTACTGTTGATATAACTAAGCACACCTGCAATCTCCTCTTGAGAGGAATGGGTGGCACCCATGTCCACAACATATTGGCTGATGGATGTCTGTGAGCTGTCCTGTATAGCAAGGTTTGCCAAGAATTCCACTGTGGCTGTGAGAGGAGGCATTGCTGCAGGCCCACCACCATTCACTTGAAAATCCCTGGCCATGTCAGCTGTGCACCTCCTTGCTGCATTGATCATGTTTGTGGCACAGTGTTGCACCTGCTCGTAGCTATGATTTTGATGAGCCACAGTACTGATGTTGTGCACCAGTTCATCCCACAGGGCTACACATTCTGACCTATTTGCCCTCCCTTGGGAAAGCATGACTTGATAATGTTATTGGAACACCTCAGTGATGAGATCATTTTCCACCTCAGAAAATGGAGGCCTGTGATGTGCATGCATAATGTTTACTGAAATACAAAGAAATGAGAACACATGTAAGGATCACATAAGTATGAGTAAACTATGTAGAGACACAGCAGTAAAGAAAGGCTATCACTATTCACCGCTTGATTACACATCTCCTATTCAACAGTGGACCAAAAATACAAAGAGTGTGGACGCAACTAGGATAGTAGCAATAGTGACATATTCCTGTCCATGCCATGACAGATAGTCATGTATGCTCACACACCCAACACAGCAGTCCACTGTAGTGTGTCCCATAGAAGGAAATATCCCCCCCACAAAAAATGAAATATAAACAATAGTGCCAACAAAACAGCAGTGTACTATTACAACTGCCATCAAAGGAAGTACCCAGGAGACCTGTGTACTTAGTTATCAGACAGCATTATACCCTTGGTGTACTCTATATACTCTCTACTTCTAACAAGGTTGGAGATCAATGCCATGTCATCAGTATAGTTCTAACAATGGCTTACTGATGCAATCCTCATTTTTCTTAAGTATATTCAAACGGGTTTATATCGGAACCTCGAAGGCTGATAAGTCCAAAGCTCACAACGTCGAACTTCAAATCCCAAAAGCTGACAATATTGAACCGCAGAACGGAGATCGCCATAGACTGCAGGAAGGGAAGATTTCCCTTTACTGCACTATAGTGTGATCTCTAAGTTGGTATATTCAAGTTGCAGGGGGTGTGGGGGGGGTGCAAGAGGCTTGCCCCCCTGCATAGACCTTTTTTTTTTTTTTTGGGTAGTTAGTATTTTTATTTTGCACATTCTATGCTGTCAGCTTTAGAGGTTTGCAGCTCGAAGTTGTGAGCTTTGGACTTGTAAGCTTTCGATCATCTGATATAGACCCTATTCAAATACATGCATCATGTAGGAAACAAAATGGTTACATACCTGATGGAGTACAATACTCCAGGTAAACCAGGGAAAGGAAGCCAAGAAACTACTGAAACACAAAAACCAAGTCAGCAGCACCAAGACCAACTACAGGAAGTATCAGGAATCCAAAAAATGTGAAATGAAAGAATTTATTGAAGCGCTTTTCATTGTTTGTAATGTGTCAACTTCTTCAGAAAAGATACACAGTTTCAAACAGTAGTTTATAAGTAATTAAGACATGTCATGTGATAACCACACCTCCAGTAAGTCAAATTCTTAAAGAAACATTTGCTAAAAAACCCCAATACTCCTCTGTTGAAAGATACTGTGCTACAAGAAATGTCTCAAGTTAGACAAAATAAGTAACTCTCATCCACAATGGTTTGCCTAACTACAAATTTGCCTTTTCATGATGGTTCTCATTATCAGTTGATTGCATCTGAACCAATCTGTGCTTCAGAAATGCTAAATGCAGCCTATACAGCTGATTTGCAGTATAATCAGCCAATCCCATGCAACTGCTCAACAAAATATAAGACATCAATGTAGATTCTATCCCCTTTCTTATATGTTGGGGTGAAAATTAGTGGAGTAAAGGTACAACATCAGCACAGAGAGAATGTTTGTAGCAGCTACATTTTACATACAGATGTGTGTGATACTGGTTGAAGCTGCTGCTGCTGTTACTGGCAATATGCATAGACAGAGACAGTGATGACTTTTCAGGATGCCAACACAGAAGAGTAACATCGAGACCTTTGAGGCCTGTAGCAGCCTTGGTTAACAGCCAGAGCCAGATTTAGGAAACTCATCCCACTGGAAATTAAGATATGTGTTTAAGGTAAGCATGTTAGACACAGGTGTGTCCTAGAACAAGGTCGAGTAACCAAAATGTCAACCACTCAAACAACTGCCAAGTCATGTGTAATGTCATGGTAGTCATCTGGAACATATGTGCTGCCAGCCCTTCCTTCTAGTGCAACTCCCATATATGTCTGTTACTTTTTCACCTGTGGCTGTCTGAAATATCACTGGCAAATCATTGCGGTCTGCAGTCTGGAATTACTGGGACACATTTGAATTACATACTTCAAATTCCTCTGGAAATTCATGCTAATGCATAACCTGACATTCTAGACACTTTCTCATAACCTGACATTCTAGACACTTTCTAGGGTTGTGATAGCAACGGTTAACATGTATTCCTATCTGTAGGCCTTTGACCTCCATTATTTAGAAGCAGACTTTCCACCTGTACTGCATTGGGTGGACACATAGGTGATGATACAGTCATACATACCACAGTTTATAATGGTGATGTACACATTCATTTAATACATGTATTTTAAATGCTTGACACAGCTGTATTTGAACTCAGGACCATGCAAACCAAAAAAAATGTTCTGAAACCATTTCACAGATTGAGCTACATAGTCATTGATACAGCAGGTGTCTTTTTACATGGTGTAAAGATAATTGAACACTGAACTGTTGTTACATACCTCACATCTATTACTATGCATATGGTTTTACAGTGATGTATTTCTCTTCCAGATTTCTTGTTAAATTCCTATTTTTCCATTTATCATTTAGCAAATTTGTTGTATGATGCAGTGTGATGCCCAACATCATGTAAACATGCTTAATGACTAGAAAATGGCAACTATTAGGTTTTGCTTACAGCATCTTTGCTAATTAACTATCTGGCAGGTTGATGTACTATTGTTCAAGTCAGATGGTACTGGGTTCAAAATAGGGTGTAGGTGAACTTTTAGAATGTGGTTATTATGCTTTCACATACATGTAATAATACATCGCCATTTAGCTTAGCTTAGTGATGCTGCACATAGCACAGCATTGTGTAATAATTCTTTAAAAAATTGGGGATATAGGAAAGTGGTGAAGTGGGGTGCAAGCAGGGGGAAAACATAATGAAAGGCAGGTAGGAATGTGCAGGAAGGATGTAGGAAAGAACCATAGCTATCCATTACTTCAACAGCAACAACTGTGCACTTGCAAAGATGTTTTAGGTGAATTTGGACTGTCACCCCCAGAGAGAGAGGTGACTACAATATAAGTGCATTGTCAAGCCAGTTGGACCAAATAAATGTGCCCAGCGGACACTTGTGTGAAATCTGGAGCTATGTATGGGACAATTTTTTTTTTGGGGGGGGGGGCAGCTGCCCTTATTTTTAAGGAGAGAGTGGAATGTTGGTGAAGAGACATAGGTATGTGTGGGGAAGGTAATTTGGGAAGGAAGGTGAGGATCCATTTGCAGACAGACAAGACATACAAGACAGCACAGAGGGTTTGTGAGGGTCAAAAGAGGGGAAGTGAGCACCTTGGTTGGGGAAGGGGGTGGGGGGATCCAGGTCCCATGGACATCAGAGACAGTAACTGTGTGACTCAAGTCCTCACCCATGGGATTACCAGCACTGCATCTTCACTGCTTCTGTTAAGGCAGTGGCCGATGCTTGTGCCTGCAGCCAGACTGCCACACCAGATGGACAGCATGCTCTAAATCTGTCATAGGCTTGTGCCAACAGCCTGCTGCACAAGCCTACGCACCATGCCTGGCAGTTGTACATGGGTGACATAGGCATCCCCTCTGCCTACATTCCCAGAGGGTGGCACACTGCTGGCCTGTGGAACAGAACTACCTGAATGAGCAGGTAGTGCATGAGCAGTAGGAGGGGGTGCCACCAGGCTGCGGCCCAGACATGCTGGGCCCTGGTGCCTCAACCAGGGGAGCCAAGAAGGTGGATTGTTAGGAACATGCCTACGTTGTTGAGCTGTGGTAAATAAAATAGAAACATAAAGGGGAAAAAGCATAACTCAAACAAATGTAAAAAAATAAGATAAAAGAAAACAATGATGAATAATGGAAAAAAAGTTAAAAAATAATATAATTTATTTATTTATTTTATATATTTTACATTTGTTGACCGGGCTAGTCTAGCTGGACATGTATCCGTTTTCAGTAGAGGCCCGGGGAGAAAAGCTCCAGTACAGGCAATAAACAATGATTTGGAAAATAAAGCATTAATATGAGTAAACAATACAAGGTAAAAAAAGAAAAAATCAATTTCAACACAAAAGAAATACTAAAAATAGGAGATAAACTTATAATATATACTACTGTATTAGACTTATAAAACAGAAAAAATAACACAAGATGAAGTTAAAAAAGGTTGCTGGTAAAGTCTACTTCTCAGATATAAATCTCAAACTATTGAAAGTGTTTGTGAGGAGCTCAGTAAGGGGAAAGGGGAGGAAAATTAGGTAAATGAGGACATGGTTTCAGTCGGGATTAGCACAAGGACACAACCACTGTGCTTTAAGATATTCTCTGATGTGTTTTTTGAAAAGAGAGGTAGAGTTTTGATTAGTTATTTCTTGAGTTGATTCCAGTTTTTACCTATGGAATTTGAAAATAATGAATCCCCAGCTTTATTATATGATTTAGTTAGAGATACTAGGAGTTTGTTAGCAGAACGGAGTGTGGCTAGGTTTTTATATGGTATGATCAGTTTTGTAAGGCTAGGGGTGACATCAGGGTAGTAGAGGGTCTTTTGAATGATGAGTAGTTGTTGATAGAGTAAGTGGTTAGTTAGCTCTAACCAATCTAGCTGTTTGAGGTTAAGACAATGGTGTGTTCTTAGGGGAGTAGCAGTAATGAATCTGGCTATGCTATTGTAGCAGATAGAGAGTTTGGTAATGTTATTTTTGGATAAGTTAGTATAGATAGGTGAGGCATAGAAGAGGGTGGAGATCAGGTGTGTCTGAGCAATGTTTTTTCTAGCTACTGGGGTAAGAAAGGGTTTAATTCTGTAGAGAGTCCCAATTTTTTTGTTGACAGCTTTAATAGTGATGTTGATGTGTTCATCATAATTGAGACTATTATCAATAGTTACACCTAGTAATCGAGTGGTCTTATCAGGGTTAATACTGGTTGCATTATTCGAGGAGATAGTAAAGAGAGGTGTGGGAGATTTATGAGTGGGAGTAAAGAGAAGAAGCTTAGTTTTTTTGGGGTTAAGGAGGAGGCAGTGTTGCATAAACCAATTTTCGACAGTTAAGAAGACTGCTTGGGTGAGGGACTGGAGGGAGGGGATATTTTTAGCAGTGCAGATTAATGTTGAGTCATCAGCATATTGAATGCAGGTGGCTTGTGGTATATTGAGATGTAGGTCATTGATAAATAATGAAAAAAGAAGGGGGCCAAGGATTGATCCTTGTGGAACACCAATATTTACTGGGAGTAAGGAAGATAGGTTGTTCTCCCATAGGACTGCTTGTTGCCTGTTTTGGAGATAGCTCTTAAACCACTGTAGCGAGTGTGGGCTGAGAGAATAAAGGTTTAGTTTGTCAAGAAGTATATTGTGGTTAACCATATCAAAGGCTTTTGAAAGATCTATGAATAGTGCAGAGGAGAAATGATTTTTGTTTCTATTATTATTTATGGAGTCAGAGAAGGAAAGGAGGAACGGATAATGAGGAACACAACAATAAATAATGTAAATGAAAATTTATTTCACAACAAAGCAATATTAAATTATACATAAGGATATAACATAATACCAAATAATATGATAACAGCAAATGATAATAGTAAATATATTTATTAAATAAGAAGAGAAGGGGTGGGGTGAGAAAAGAAAGGAGAACATTAGTAACTTCACAGATACTATAACAAAACATACTACAAATAAGTAAGTACTTTTAGGTATGTTGATTTTACTTGTAATACTGCTGACTACTATGATGTTTATTATTTGAAATACCACCCTGTTCCTTACACATACCCTATAGTTCAGATCATATAGCATCCAGCAATCATTCAATGTTGCTTATATTGGATATATGATGATCCACATATGTATATCTCAATCTATTAGCACGAGACATGTTCCGTGGTGAGACTTGTGCTGTGGCATGTGTGTTAAGTTCTGTGTTCTATTGTTGGTGTACTTACATAGGTATAGGTTCTATTCTCATGCAGCTAAGTTGGTGAGGGAGTGTGAGCTGGTGTCTGACAATGCAGAGTAACTCTTTTGGGGGGGGTTGGGGGCTGGTGTAATGGTTAAGGTGTTTCCCTCACAGGCAAGAGGTATAGGGTTTGATTCTCAGCAAAGGAAATTGGCTAGGCTTAACATGGTCCACAAAAGCAGTTAGCCTAGTACCTACCTATGAACATATTTGACATTATGGCCAAAGCCATGCATAATGGTGGAACAAAGACTAAACAACAGGTAACATTTTTACATAGTGGGCTCTTACAATAGTAGCACAGTGTTTTGATAACAGATTTGTCATTAAAATGCATTTAGTGAGATGTCTAATATCTACATTTCACATTTTTTTCTGACATTGATCCTCACCAATGTGGCAGAGACTTGCCATTATAGCAAGATCATATACCAAACAGACCACACATATGGGGAAATATTCGATACCTTCTACAGAAATCATGACACTTGAGAGGTATGTCCATGAACACTGATTACACTTGACAGCTGGACATTCAAGACACAGGTCAATGGGTGCACAGTTAACACGCAAGTATGGTATGTTTTATTGATGAAATGTTAAAACATTATTGAAAACAGCACAATTTTTCAGTTGGCTGGTGTGGGATTAGAGCCCACAAACACTGACTATAGTAATACTAAACCTTTTATTTGAAGTACAACATCATTGCATCACTGTCTCCTTTTATACTTTATTGATTCATGTTGTTTCAGATCTTGCAGTTACACACATGGCTAGCTGCCTATGACATCTGTTAACATAGTACATGTTTACCTTAATCGGTTATTGACTGCAGTCAACAGCATATTTCTGACAATGAGCAGACCACAACATGTGCTCATAATCTGGATATTCAGCAACATTAAGTAATGGTTGAAAGCTATGCTACACAGTACTGCATGCTTACTTGCTTTTACTTACTTTTACAGATCAAATATGCACTGCCACATTAATGAAAGTCTATGATGTCCCAGGTGTTTCATACATTACTTTTAAAACTGCAATATCTATATTTTTTATTATTAAATTATTAATTCATTCATTCATTACTTTATTGATTTTCTTACATACCATGTGCTTGCCTCATCCCAGCCAAACGCCTTGCATGGGACCACATGTTGCAAGCCCTCTCTTCTGCGGCTGTGGTAAGAGAGGGAAACCATTATGCATAGTAGTTTTTTACAGATTCAGCTTGTATATTATTTATAAATTACGAGAAAACATACATATATGTGGGATGTTCCAAGCCTGTGCCTCTTGGATCTTCTGATCCAAAGTATCCGTCCTCCTTCATTGGACGTCATCATAATGGTGATAACACTGATCCCCAGTGTGGAGGATACCAGTTGCACTGGTCAGGCCCTGGCCAAACTATCCCAAGCCTCAGAATTGCATTCTGACACAACATAGTTCTCCTGCAGCAGCAGCTAGGGTCCATTGTGCTGTATCAGAAGTCCAATAAAAATCCTAGATTTCTGAACATCCCAACACTGTGCCCAAATGCCCACTCCTTCCTCCACAACAGCCATAACCTGCACACAAGATTAGGTTCTAAGGAATATTGAGCAATTCCCATCAATTGCCCTTTAAATAGGATGCATTCCCAATATTGCGCATCATACTCAAACTTTTAAAAATGCACTCCTTCACTTAGCTTAGCATCGTGCAAACATGAAAACTCAGTGTTTAAGTGATGCTTAGCAATGCACAAAGACAGCAAAACCATTACTAATGTTTAAGTGATGCTTGGCATCACACACCTTTTCTAAATATAACAATAATTGAATTTAAAGTGAAAGGATGTTTTAGTGACCTAACACAATTTCGCAACTATATATATAAAAGGTATCACTGTGCATGACTCAGTACACCATAGGTTATCATACAACCTATCTCACCACAAGAGGAGTGAAAGGAACTCATATATCTTCACATACACTGCAAAGGTGATACTGTAAGTGTAGCATAGCTTCACTGCATGGGTTTACATGGTGCTAGGCACCATGTAGCTAAAACAATTGAAATAATACGGTTTCTATTTTTAGATGCGCATGTCTGATGCATGGGTGCACAGAGCTAAGAATAGCTTGATAACGCAGCACAGAGCTAAGCATAGCTAGATAACATGGCGCATCACATAAGCATGCACATAAAAAGAAAAATAAATCAATTGATAACATCCGGTTTCTATTTTTGGATGTCTGGCACATGTCTGATGTATAGCTGTGCAAAACTAAGCATAACTAAATAACATGGCACATTGATCAAAAATGCACATAAATGTAAAATAAAACTATAAATCCAAATTAGTGAAATAATTGCATGCACAGCTCTGGCAATATTGCTTATACTCTTTCGGTCAGGTTAACACGCTGACAGGTATATGGGTGTGCCATCAGTGTTACACTGATTTATTATCCATGTTGTTCCGTGAGATTTCATGCCACAAAACCTCTGTTATGCATGCTGCACCATTAATATGTATGGTGTGCTGCCGAGGGAAGATAGTGGCCATGTACGTAGATACATTCCTTGTAGGATCTACACAGAGCTTACATGGACTTTATTGAATCCTGCTTATGTTTTATCCACTCTCCTTTATTCTGTTGTAGAGTATAAGGTGGGAGACTAACTTATTTTATGTATGTGAAGCTATTTATCTGTTTGTCTGTAACATGTCCCTAATCTTTAGAGCATGAAGTTCAAAAACATATAGCCTCATCGTCTTACAACATTCCTTCCTCTAGAAACCAGGGGGCTTTATTATACAATTATTAAAAGCTCCTAACATATTGGACTACATACAGAAAGGTTACAGTAAGGGATAAGCCAATTATAGCCCTCTCGGTAACCATTTCCTATTCAGAGACATCTCTACCACAGTACTGTATACAAAAAGGTGAAGCACCTTGAGGGTGCTGACTCCATGGCTTACACAAATGCTAATGAGTTATCCTGGTGGTGATGCTATGCTTATTAGCCATGTACATAAGTTACATCAGCTGGCCATGTTAACGAACATGGTCAAAGGTTCTTACTCACCATTACTTTCAATAGGTAAGATTGATTTAGATGTAAAAGCAAGGGAGTTTAGCAGTAATGTAGTGCTAGGTGTTGTGTTTATGTGTATATGTGTGTGGCTGTATGTGTGATTATTTGCAGAGGAATGAGTGGCCTTAGGTGTGTATCACTTATGTATGCTTCGGTGGTCAAAGTAGGTGGATTAGATCAGAATAAGTAAGGTGTGTGTGCATGTGTTTGGGTAAGGATAAATGGGTGAGTGCATCCATGAGTCCAATCAGCTGTGTGTCTGTGTGTGTCTGTGCTTGTCTATGTGTAAGTGAGTGCATGTATGTGTGTTTGAATGTGTGCACATGTGGATACAATAATGATTGAGGAGGATACCAGTGCCGACATGATGCATGGACCACCCAAGATGGTTACCAAAGGAAAGTGATGATTTGCACTCATGGTAATTATGGGCAATTCAGAGACATGCAGATTAAGTGATAGTAAGGTCTTTCTTCATTGTGGCTAACATGTCTCTGAATCACATTTTCCAATATTGCAGAAACAGGCCCTTTAGGCTGCTGATCTTACCAGTGGCAGCAGGATTCTTTCTGAATCCTTAGGAGTATCTTACCTCTGCAGCTGTTAACTTGCATGTTTATGTTTATTATTCACCCTGTAATGATTACTGCGTAGCACCTGCACAATGTTGTGCAATACTCAAGCTCTGTTGTATTGCTTTCTTATTGTCAATTTGAATTTGGTTATTCTATTATTTAATTCTGCTTTAATGCCCAATTATATTAATTATGTTTTATTTATCATTCTTCCCGTGTGCAGGGTCATGACCAGTAAGGGTCCTCAGACAAGTCACTTACCTAGTAAACAGATATTAAATTAAATAAAATAAATAGAATGTATGATATACACGGTACAAAAATTACATGTGTTATACATTGTAGTAAATGAAAAAATGTGGCATTTGTTTTATTTTATTTTATTTGATTTTTGTTTTAATTTTTTATTCAATTAAGTACAGATTTAGGTTTTAAGTTTTATGTGTTTTGTGGTACTACCAGTGTCTATATTTGTACTCAGTTGGTAAACTATTCAATTATTATTCTTTTTTTTTTTGTGTGTGTGTTGGAGGTTTTAAGGGAAATTCAGTAACTATGATGTAGTATCAAGGAAGTTAACAAACTATTGGCAATGTGCCAAGAGTGTAGATAAATTCTCATGCTGAACAAAGAGAGCAGATAAACATTTAATTGCACAGCACAAATCAATGATCTTGTGTGTTTGCTTTACACCCTTTATTTGAGATCTTCTTTTAGAATAAACAAAATATATTTCATCCTAACATACATGTATATGTTATCACACCATTAGTTATTATTCTTGTCTTACAATAAATTGTTTTATTTACATTTAGTTCCTTGAAACTGCAGCAGGTATAACTGTCATTTAAGTACACTGATGGTATACCTTCATATGTACGAAAGCATATTTCTGAATGTGCTTAAACGTTAACCGTTTAGCAGAATTCTGTAATGGCGATTTCCCCAAATGTCGTAAACATATCGAATTTCAACATTCTCGATTGCTCCACCATCAAAACGAGTGCTACCATGGGTCAAAAAGGAGGAAGGCTTTGTAGTTTGATACGTCAGTCTTCACAATTTTTGAATTTTGTGGTTTGCAGTTCGTGGCAGCAGCATCAAAGATGTGGCTGTTGAACTTATGAAGGTATACTACACTGACATATTATTTACTTTCATAAATATATCAGTATAACAACACGAAATAGTAAGGGTGTTTCATTGACCCACAATAGTAGGGTGGTTAATCTGCAGCTTCAGGTCTGGATGTGACATGCTGTGAAGTGGCTCTAGAATCTGTGCAGCTGCAGAAAAACACAGATGAAGGACAAGAAAGAATTATATTTCCTCCTTCAGGTTTTCTGTCTACGTGTAAACTAATCAAAGTCTAGTGCCATAGCTTAAAACTGTTGCTAATATAAGAAGTATTGTCAAGTAACTTGACATAAGCTGTGATCACTAAGAAACTTTGCTACAGTCCACTCACTATATTGTTCAGCATCAAGAGAACTGATGTGAGTGCCACAATGCTTAGACACAGGACAGTGTCATATGACCGGACTGTGTCCCTTCTGGAAAATCACTGGCTTTACTGGATAAATATTTTGGGGTCAAATTACATTTTACTTCTGAAGTCATTATAAATTGACTTTTAAACAATACTGCTTTCCTACAAACAACAAATGTGAGTGCTTTTCATTGTATAGCTTTGCCAATGCCTCACTATGTTGGCCCTATAGACACAAAATAACCTTACTGATAGAATAATTTGACATGCGCATTTATTACAGTTTACCTCAAGTCTCATTATCTCTGGTTATGCAAACAAAACATCCAAACAAAAACTTTATTAGTTGAAATATCACAGGCCTGAATAAAACCTAGGGTATTCTCATACTCTGAAATGATTTAGTTCTTAGTAAAAGCTCTATAGTTTTAGCAGTGTCTGCCTGCATATACAGTGTGTGTGTGTGTGTGTGTGTGTGTGTGTGTGTGTGTGTGTGTGTGTGTGTGTGTGTGTGTGTGTGTGTGTGTGTGTGTGTGTGTGTGTGTGTGTGTGTGTGTGTGTGTGTGTGTGTGTGTGTGTGTGTGCGTGTGTGCGTGTGTGTGTGTTTGTGTGTGTGTGTGTGTGTGTGTGTGTGTGTATGCATGTGCATGTGTGTGAGCATGTATATGTGTTTGTGTGTACATACTTGTGTGTGCATGTGTGTGTGTATGTGTGTTTGCATATGTGTGTACATCTGTATATGTTTGTGCGCACCCGAGTGTGTGTGTGTGTGTGTGTGTGTGTGTGTGTGTGTGTGTGTGTGTGCACGTGTATGAGTGTGTATGTATGTGTGTGTGTGCGTTCTGTGTGTGTGTTTTGTGTGTGTGTGTGTGTGTGTGTGTGTGTGTGTGTGTGTGTGTGTGTGAGTGTGTGTGTGCACGTGTATGAGTGTGTATGTGTGTGTGTGTGTGTGTGTGTGTGTGTGTGTGTGTGTGTGTGTGTGTGTGTGTGTGTGTGTGTGTGTGTGTGTTTGTGTGTGTGTGTGTATATGCATGTGCATGTGTATGAGCATGTATATGTGTTTGTGTGTACATACTTGTGTGTGCATGTGTGTGTGTATGTGTGTTTGCATATGTGCGTACATCTGTATATGTTTGTGCGCACACGAGTGTGTGTGTGTGTGTGTGTGTGTGTGTGTGTGTGTGTGTGTGTGTGTGTGTGTGTGTGTTTGTGTAAGTGTGTATGAAAAAGGAAGCCTGCTTCATGTAAGTATTTAACACATTTTTTTTCTTCTGTAGCCTGGCTCTATAGCATACTGGGATGAAATATCTGCTATGACCCAGGTGACCAAAGTCTGATTAATGACTCAAGTGCTGGAACAGCTTGGCAGGGAAGGAGAAGAATGAGAGTCCGGTGTTGGCTATTCCATACTGAAGGAGGGAGAGGATGGTCCTAGGTGGCTTTGCTCCAGTGCAAGCATAGGCTTGCATGTTAGTCATAGATTGGGGGATGTGGACTTGGTATTCCAAGGCAGTGATGGTAGCTGTCAGGAATTTTTGTGTCAGCACACTCACATTAACAGGGGAGATTGCATACCTTGTGGTAACGTGGCACTGTTGACACCATCTACAGTGTGGGTTAGGGACTAATTGGAAACACCTCCACCTGCTTATGGGTAGGTAGAATCCTGGGAGAAGTCAGGAGAAATGGTGACCGAATGGTTGAGGAAGGGCAAGTCATCTGCAGGCAGAGGTATTCCCTCTCCTGGACGTTCCTTGTCTCATTACTCTAGATACCCTTTTGAAGAGGTGAAGCAGAAATAGATTGGATGGTCTACAGATGGCTGCAGTACCATCAGTCTTCACTTTTGCCTGAGTGATGACCCCTTTGGATGGCTCTCATGTCTTTGTCTAGTGTACCCAGTACAAGGAATACATAGGTTCATGCTTGTGTTCAGCTGGGGAGGCATGGTCGGCAGCAGGAAAGAGGGCAAATAAAGCACACAGAAAACATATTTGTTGCCTCCATCTATATTGTACAAGCAGAACATTATTTGCTTTTCTTTGCATTAAACAAATGGGTTAGCAATAAGGCAACTGCTTCAACACAACTAATGCAGGAATTTAACAGTAGTTAGAAAATCATTCTTAACGTGTATATTTTAAAGAAAAGCCTTAAGAGCAATAATGCTTTACATCTTTTTAAAAAAAAAAAATACAGCAAAAGAGCAGTCTTACTTTATTGTCTTTTAAGTACCATTCAAAAGAACAGTCTTCTTTGTATGTGTTTAATAAAAGCCAAAAGAAGAGAATTACTTTAAAGCCTTTCTCTTCCTTTCCTAGGTTAGAAGAAATCACACTTCTGGCTCCTTGCAATTATTTTCACATTTCAATATTACAGTCTCTCAAGCAGAAGTGGTTAACTAAAGTTCTGACTCAACTTTTAAGAGAGGCACAGCAGTTTAATTCCCCCTCACCTATCACTGATAAGTCCTCAGACAATGTAATTGGTTAGAACTACCCCACTATGTAAATTATACTCAACTACTCATTACCTACAAACGTATAAACAAACCCACCAACTGCCCCTCTCTTAAATTATCATCCCGATTGCATACTGCACTCAAACAACAAACAAATGCTGTCTGTCCACAAAGCACGTAACTTAGCTGGACAAAGCCTGTCTTCGTTCTGTGTAGCTAAAACTTCGAACCTGATTCCTATAACTATAAGTAGCTTCCCTAACATTTTTGAATTTAAGACATTTCTAAACATATTCCTAATTAACTCATGACTCCGCTCATGTAATACTCCAGGTTAGCCTCCTTCTTCACTATAGCTTATTTCTCTCTTTTTCTATCTTCTCTCTTGCTCATTTTCACTAATCTCCCTTCCGTATTCATTTGCCTTATTTTCTTTTCCCATATATATGTTGTCTCTCTTCTTACATCGCTGCTGCTATTTCTTATCCCTTACCATTCTTTTTTACATCTCCCTTTCTAACTCATTCTCATCCCACTCTTCTTTATCCCATGCTCTATTTCACTCATAACATACCACTACTTGCCAAACAACTCTCCTGCTATTCTGTCATCCTAATAAACATCTTTATTCTCTTAACGGGTCTACTTTCCATGGTCGACATTCCAAAATGTCGAAGACCATATGGCTGAGACTATATAATCGACATTTGAAATGTCGAACATGTAAAAGACAAAAAAAAAAAAACAATTACCTTAACACTGCCAGCAGGGAGGCAAGCCCCCCTGCACCCCCATGGGGGCTCCCCTCCATACCCCCCGTAACTTAAATATACCAACTCTGAGATCACACTATAGTGCGGAAGATGGAAATCTTTCCATTTCGCACTGTACAAAATGCCGGTTCCGCATGGTCGGCATTTCAAATGTCGATCATATGGTCTCGGCCATATGGTGTTCAACATTTTGGAATGTTGACCATGTAAAGGGGCCCCTCTTAACTTATTCAGAATAATCTAGTGTTATTCTTTACACCTGTCATCTACTTCTTAACTTAAAGTTTAGCATTGTTGTTTTTCAATGGATCTAATTCCCTGGAGATATTTTATATTTTGATTAAATAATATATTTTATAATGTTTTTATTTTATCTTTAGATTGTGTATTATATTCTTTATATTGTTTTTCTTTTGTACTATGGAGCTTTTCTCCCTGGGCCTGTGCTGAAAAAGGACTTTTGCTCAATCGGACTTCCCTGGTCAGCGCATGTCAATAAAAAAATAAATAAAATTCTCTATTGTCTGTTTTTACACCTGACAGTCTGCTTCAAAACTAGAAGTTGAACTCAAATCATGTCTCTCTGTCTCACACAAACACACACACACACACACACACACACACACACACACACACACACACACACACACACACACGCACACGCACACGCACACGCACATGCACACACACACACACACACAGCTTTGATTTTAAAGATTGCATTTTAGTACTTGTTATCAGCAATTTATTGTAAAAATAAACTCTTTCTTTGAAGGTTTCATGTCAATTTTAAGTTTTAAAATAACTGTGAATAACAAAACCTGGAGACTATATCAGTTAGTACATCAGGCAGGATGTGCAGACATTATTAAGGAAACAAGTCTAATTATGTAATTGCAAATTTGTTATGCAATTGTAAGCAGCTATCTGCCAAACTGTTAATTTAATTAGTCAGACAGAAAGCTTACAGTTATTTAACAAATTGTAGCCCCTGTCCTTTCACAAGGGGGGAGGGAATGTGAGGCTTCTGACATTGACAAAAAACTTAACTGCTTTGTGTTTGGCCACAAAAATGCATCATCAACATGATCCAAATATCTATTCAGAGAATGCAATGGTAAAGATCCATTCTCCAGTTTCTGTTATTCACGGGTCTTTTAAAACTTAAATTTTAAATGAAACACTGTGAGAAAGTTAGTTTTACAATAGATTAGTGACTGCAAGCACAAAGATGTGATCAGGAAAATTGTAAATCTTTTTTTTAGATACTGTTGTCACTTTCAACTTGACCTCTCAAGCCTGGATCAGGTTTCACTCTCTGTGAAGTACTACTTAAAGCTGTCCTTCACCTTGTATGCTAATTCATTCCAAGCATTCTGTTACAGATCTCTCTCCAGCTCAGATTCAGCAGGTCAAGCAGCCAGGGTAACCACTACATTGTAAATCATTTATTGCCTTTGCTATAACAACTGCACATTCATATGGGCTAACCATCACATCTGCTGCCCACATGAAATCTAGAAATGCTTATATTTTTATTATCAAGCCATCCAAGTAAGCAATAGTACAGCAGTTTTCAGGATTCAAAATAATATACATTATTCATAAATATGCATGTGGGATCCTGTAGGGCTTCAGCCTGACAGTTTCTCCTGGCTACGCCCTCATGACCAAACCACACCAACTGTGGGTAAATCCAGCATTACACACGCCCAGCTGTGAGTTATTGCTATAATATTTCTTTTGGATGGACATTGATTACAGAACCTCAGAAGAATGGACACTTTTTCATTTATCAAACACTCATCACATGAAATTTCCTTTTGTCCCTGACATGAACAATTTTTAAGCAGTTGTTTCCAAAATATATAGTCTTATTAGTTTATGTTTTTTTCATTTCTCCAAGTCTTTTGGGTTTCTAATATCATGACAGGAATGGACCCCATTCCTAAGTTAAAGTATGATTAAAGTTCATGAAATTAGTATTATTTCAGTCTTTGATGTTAACCAGAAGTGCTCTTCACAACACCCGCAATTGCCCAGTAATGACTCCTTCTGCAATTCATATGGACTTACAT
The DNA here is from genome assembly GCF_019279795.1 of Protopterus annectens. Taxonomy (NCBI): domain Eukaryota; kingdom Metazoa; phylum Chordata; order Ceratodontiformes; family Protopteridae; genus Protopterus; species Protopterus annectens. The sequence goes on from NC_056732.1 coordinate 877,584,632, forward strand.
GTATTGGTCACATATCCAAGTTCGATTATAAATTCTTTTTATAAGACCTATTGCTCCTTCTACTATTGGAACTGTATGCATATCCTTCTTCCACATTGCCCTCATTTCTGCCTGCAAATCCTAGCATTTTATTACTTTGTGTCTGTCTATCCATAGGATCATATGATCATAGGAATTTACTAGACTAACGGCCCTAGGGCCCTTACAAGCTTATCCAAGTTCTACCTTTATTTTCAAGATCAGCATCCAATAGCCCCTGTCCAAGAGGGACATAGGGGGAACCACAAGGGTGAATTTACTGTTACACATCCAATCATCCAGATTGGATTTGAAGAGGACCAATGAGGTGCTGTGTTTGACATGAAGTGGAAGTCTGTTCCAAAGGTGTGCTAACTTTTGGGAGATAAATCTGTCCTTCCAGGAAGTTCAGCATGTTTTATTAATGTCACATACCAGGTTAAGGTCTTTAGATCTAGTAACCCGTGTACCATTTGACTTACAGATATGCAGCATTTCCAATAAAGCAGGGTCAGAGATTGCCTTGTATGCAAGGCAGAGATCACCTCTGAGTAGTCTGTATGGAACAGACTAAAGTGACAGTGAATTCAGATGATCCGCATATGACACATGCTGAAGGCCTTGAATTTTCCATGTGAGGAGCCTTTCTGGTCTCTCTAATTGCTGCAGGTGCTTGGAAAGGTTCATTCCAAAAGGGGCATCTTACTCAATTATTGGTCTGTTGAGGGAAGAGAATAGGGACGTTATAACTTATTTTTTTTCTCGAGGCAATACCCTTACTTATGAGATGAGCAATATAGAATGCTCTTCTTACCAATGTGGAGACATGATGGTCAAAGGTAAGGCTGCTTTCAACCTGTGTGCCTAGGTTTCTCACCACTTAGTGCGTACTTAAGGTGATGTTGCTATTGATGTGGTAGATAGCAGGAACATATCCCTTACCAAAAGGGGTGTAAAACATTTTTTGCAATGAGTTTAAGGCCATGACTTTGGCACCAATCATTTGTTTATGTAAGACTCTCTTGTAGGATGTTGACATCCTTTGGAGATTCTATGACCATTTCCAGTCTGCAGTCCTCAGCAAATTTTGTCAGCCACAGACCTTTAGTTCTTGCTTGAACTTTGGAGAAATAGATTCCAAACAGTAGAGATCCCAGGACTGATCCCTGTGGAACACCACTGGTTACAGGTCTGCTGTTGGAGGCAGATTCCCCTATTTTGACTATATGGGTTCTTTCAGTGAGACAGTTAGCAACCCATCTAATGATATCAGGGTTGATACCTAGGTGTGTGAGTTTGTCAGTGATGTCTGAGGGAGAGATAGTGTCAAATGCCTTGGGTAATTCCAAGTCGGCTGCATGTACAGATTTCCCCTTGTCCAGGGTCTTGGTGACTGTCTCAAAAAAGTCCACTAGGTTTAACAGGCATGATCTCCCTTTGAAAAATTCAGACTGAGTAGGGTCTAATGTTTGAGGATTACCTATATTTTTGTTGATAAGGTCCATCATGATTTGCTCCACAGCCTTGCAGATAAGGCTAGTAAGGCTAATAGGTCTATAGTTCCTAGGGTCAGTGGAAGCACCACCTTTGTGCAAGGGAATAATGGCTGCTGCTATCCATTCCGCAGGGCTGAAGCCTGTGATTAGACTATGATTGAAAAGAGTACCCAATGGTATTTGAGCCATGTAAGACACATTACGGAATGTTATCAGGTCCCATAGATGCTGTGCTTTTGGCCTTAGTGAGGGCATTTATGACCTGCTCTTTAGAGATACAAAGTAGGGGACAGGTGGTAGGGATGTCATGAGGTACGTGTGGTGGTGACAGGGGAGTGAAGTTTTCACATAACCTGGCGGCCAACAGGTTAGCTATGTCCACAGGCTCAGTATATGTGGTATCATTAACTACCAGTTTGGCACATATCTGGACCTTTCCTTTTAGGTAATGAATGCAACTAAAGAATGCCATATGACTGTCCTTAGTTGAGGAAGCTAATTTAGATTTCTAGTTTACTATGGAGGACTTCACAATGCAAGAGTCTTGCCACATTATTATCCCTATCAGTATAGAGTCCTTCTTCCATTAGTATATCACAGCCAGCAACAAGATGTGTAACTGCGTACAATTCTGTTTTACACAACCTACATTTGTCTGTTTCAACCACACGTGCAATGGACTTTATAAATCAATGTGTATGTAGACCACTATCTTGGGGTGCCAATATTAAGCTTTCATCTTTTGGTTTAAATTCACCTCTCCTTAACCATTCCTGTGTTCAGTACTGATCAATATGAGGCTGTTCCAAGAGCTTTCTATACTTGCAACTACATTTATGCATTTTCCATTTTCTTGCCTTCTCATCTGATCCTTTACCTTATATTCTTTATTTTGTTTTTGGCGCATTCATTTGTTGCCTGATTTTTATCTATTTCTGGTGTGATTTCCATTCCCACTTGACACTGATATGCTTCTGCTAAACAAAACAAGGAAGTTATCTTAGGCTTTATTCTCTTCATATTTTAAAACTTTCACTACATTTGAGTGCTGTGAGGTCAGCAGATATGTATGCAGTCCTACTATTGCAGATCTATGTGTGTAATCAGTTTCAAGGAGGCCCATCCCTCCTTCAGAACAGAGATTATATAATCATTTGATATACGTGAAGCATCCTTCTTCTTTTCCTGGCCAACTGATTCAACACAGTCAATCACTCCAAAACTGCAAATAAGGACAGGAAGAGCATATTGGTTTATAGTTTGGACTTTGTTCCTAGATGGCAATGCTGTTTTCAGTATTAATTTTAGTCTTCTAAAATATTCCTTACTAAGTTTTATTCACATTTGTTTGTTTTATTGCTGATCCTTCATCAATTCCCAAATGTTTACACACTCCCTCTTGCTCAAGTTCTTTTATATCACATTCTTGTCCCAAACTGATGTTCTCTTGGTGCTGCAGCTTTCCTGCTTTAAAGGTTGCTTTTGGACATTATTAAATGACATTCTTCATCTGATGAATTATTTAGTTTTAAATCATCCACAAAAATACGATGAGAAGTCTTTACACTTTGTTGTTTTCTGAGAAACAAATTGTAGCCATGATATAATCTGTTAAGTAGACAGCTTAATGTGTTAAGGACAAGGCAAAAGAGCAGCTGTGACAGAGTCATCAGAGAGTATCCCCCTTGTAATTGTTTTTCCCTAGAATAATAAATTGTCCTTTATCATGCCTTAAAGGAGAACCACACCGACATACTGAAAAAAAAACATGTTTATTTCATCATGCCATGATGTTTCTTGCATTTTAACACCACTTTTAGACTGTATATACTTTTTAAAATATTTTTAAATGTAATTCCAGAGTCTGCCTGCATGGGGTCCAGCATCTTGATTTTTTAGTCTGCTTCTAGGTATCCCCATTGCAGTGTTTGGCTTTAGAATATAACATCATAGCCCCCAAGCCCCTGCCAATGCATTTACTGTACATGTGTTTTCATGTATACCCTGCTTTCTTTAAGTCAGTCAGGTTTAATTACCATTTCTTGCTTTCCAATGATTACTTAAAAGGCAAACTGGGACAATCACATATTTGCAGTGCCTTTTACTTATTTTTCTTTGTAATGTGGCCACTTTTTATTTTTTTGTTATGCCTGAGTGGTAGTCCTTAAACTCATTTCCCCTCCCCCTAACCTTCCCTTCATATCTGTCAAAGTGGCAAATTTGAGTTGTTTGCTGCTGTGAATGATAGCTCACAGCAGGAGACAAATTTCATTTGCTGAGAATACTGTTCTGTGTGATTATCCTTGTTTTTCTTTCAAGTAGTTATTGCAAAGTAAGAAAAGGTAATTACACTTGACTGACTAACAGAAAGCAGGGTATATTAGAAAACACATGTAAAGTCAATGCATTGACAGGAACTTAGGGGCTGTGATGTAATATTTTAAAGCCAAACACTGCAATGCGGGATACCTGGAGGTAGACTAAAATAATCAAGATGCCAGACCCCACGTGGGCAGACTCTAGATTTACATTTAAAAATATTCAAAAAAGCGCATAGAGTCCAAATGTAGTGTTAAAATGTAGGAAACATCAAGACTTGATGAAATAAACATGTTTTTTCAGTCTGTGGGCATGGTTCTCCTTTAACTGCAAAGTAGTTTGCCTCTGTTTCATGGTCACTGTAATGCAATTGATCAGTGTAGGGTGTATCGTATACATTTTTAAGCACACTTTTATCAAAGAATGTGGGATACTGTCAAACGCTTTTTTGTAGTCTATCCATGCTGTTCTTAGATTATTCCCCTTTTTACAGTTCTCCATTTTGACTTTATTTAACAACAAATGATCCTTCATTCCATATGACTTTCTTTTGTTACCCTTTTGATCTATTGTCATGATTGAGTTTTCTTCTAATTGACTATGAACTCTGTTGGCATCAGATCTAGTATATAGTTCATACATCATCAGAAGGCAAGTTATTGGTCTATAGTTTTTAGGATAGCTCGCACGTTCACTCATAAGTAGGAATATTGTTTTTCCTGTTATTAACCAGATTGTTTTCTTTTTGGGGTGTGCATATAAATAGTTCTTACCCATGGATAAATCATCATTACTTTTAGTCAGAGGTTGGATACTACATCTGGGCTTGTGGTTTTCCAATTAGGAGATTTTCTTAACTTTGTTTTAATCTCCCTGGCCATTATTTCATCCCATTTCATATCCTGTACATTTGAACTTCTTATTCTTTGTTTTACTACTTTTGTCCATTTAATATCTTTGCTATTTTTCACATGATATTAATTGATATTTCTCCAAAATGTATCTATTTCTTCTTTTTTTGGGTCATATTTCAATACCTTTTGCCTTGTTTTCACAATTCTGCATATAACATTTTTGGGTCATCAACAAATTGCTTATTTTGTACTTTTTCCTTTATATTTCTCTGCATATCTTCTAAGTTTTTATTCCTGTGCTGATATTTTTAGTTTACTATTTGTGATATTGCATGATAGATCCTGATGTGTTCTGATACTGTGCGTTGCTTTTATCATGTCTATCTTTCTGAGTATTTTTGCAGATCTGCTTCTTTTTCTATACTCTTCTAACAGTGACACTTCCTGTCTTGATTGCATTATAGATTTTTTCTATGTAAAACTTCCATGATGGCATTCAATTTCTCCCCTCTCTTTTTGTGGCCTATCAATCCCTCCTATTTCTCTTCTGGACAGGGAAACAGGTGCTGACTTTGTGGGAACATGGGCAAAATTCTTTGCTAGGCCTATAAGGGCCTCTGGGCCAATAGCCTAGTATCATCCTATGAACCTATGAACAACATTGACTGCATTAGAGTTACTAAAGTTTCTTAATCCTTCCCCTGTTGTCCAACTCCAACTGAAATTTTTGTACTGGTTTCGTATGAAAGGCTCCAAGCTTTCTTCATATGGCAACCGATCAGATGTTTCCCACTCCACTGGTTTCTCCTTAATTTGGGCGTCCATTACTCTATTCTGCTGCAATGTTATCAGTGTAGATTGTCTACACTAAATCCTTCACTTTGCAGGTAATCCACAACCTACATTTAACTTCTCCATTACTAATCATCTTTTCTACTTTTTCCTCTGTTTTCTTATTTTTTTTGTATTGCGCAATTTTCCATATCCAAATGCCTTTGCCTGTATTTCTCTTCAAATATCCCTGGTACTGCTCTTTTTGTATTGATTAGTTTTGCTATCTTCTTTGCATAAATATTGCACAATATTCAATCTCTTTTTTCTTTCCCGTGTCCATATTTTTTCTTCAGATGTCTCCTTCACCGCCTGTTTCTCCTTATTTGGGAGACTTGTTCCATCATGCTGTTATATAACTTGTATTAGACTTTCTTACACTAAATCCTTTACTTTGCAGGTATTCCATAACTTCAACTTCTATTTTTTAACTTCTTCTTTATTAATATTCTGTTCTACATTCCCTCTTTGTGATCTTATTTTTTGTATCGTGAAGTTTCCCATATCTGGATGCCTTTGTCTGTATTAATCTTCAAATATTTTTGGGGGCTGCTTTTTTGTATTAATTAATTTGGCTTTCTCCTTTGCATAAATATTGCACCATATCAGACCTCTCTTTCTTTTCCATGTCTATAGTTATTTTTTATACTTTGCAAAAGCCTCTAGATTTTGTTCCTTATATTTGTGAACTTCCCCATCACTTCTTTTTCCAAACAGCCCAAGGTTTCTTGGTCTCTATAATGTTTTTCATAAACCTGTTGCATTAAAGAACACATTTTTTTTTATTTGAGGCTTCTGACAGCTTGTCTTGTGCAAGTATTTTTCTTTCCACTAATTTCTCTCTTAATCTTTTTGTATATCTTCTGTCTGGAAATTATGACTTCTTGCATAATAGTAACAATATATAATTTCTTTCAGTTTACCATCAAAATCTCATAGGCAAAATAATTTGCTATCAAAGGAAAGAACTTTTAAAATTCTGAAAACAAAAACATTTAGCCTAAATGTCGAACATCCGTAACATGATGAATGACATTCGACATATCAGGCTTTTGGTTTCAAAATCCATATGTCCTTTTACATGTTAGCAGTCGCAAGCCCCTCTGCACCCCTTGCAAATTATATAAAATAATTCCGAGATCACACTACAGTGAAGAAAAGTCTAAATTCCTTGATCCTCACTGCACTACAATCTCCATTGACAATGCTGAACTCATAATAATGAATCAAACTTTACTTTAATTATTATGATTTCATATTATCCCAGTTCAACATTATGAAACTTTGAAATCTGCCTTTTGGCCACATGATTTTACAATACAAGCCTTTGAAATTTTGATGGCAAACCATGTCTTTCTTATTCTCAATAGTGAATAGTGAAGAAAAGTCTAAATTCCTTGATCCTCACTGCACTACAATCTCCATTGACAATGCTGAACTCATAATAATGAATCCAACTTTACTTTAATTATTATGATTTCATATTATCCCAGTTCAACATTATGAAACTTTGAAATCTGCCTTTTGGCCACATGATTTTACAATACAAGCCTTTGAAATTTTGATGGCAAACCATGTCTTTCTTATTCTCAATAGCCCACTCTATCATCTTTATGTCTATTTTTTTACACTATCAGTTTTTGTGACTTTTGTGGACTACTACTTCCTTCTACAGCAGGGGTCCATCCTCCTCCTAGGCCTGGCCTAGCCCCATTGTATGAATGTTTCCATATCTTGATGATTCTACACTGTCATTTTTTTTTCCAGTCCTGACACCAGTGCACCGATCAGGATTGGGAACTTCTTTATCCTGGGTCTTGTGCACCCAGCTATCTTTTTTATTTTATAACCTACTTCTGTCCATGATATATGCTGTATAAAATACAGGGGGGGATTTAATAAAGCCTACACAGTTTTTTTCCATGTAGGCCATGCACTACACTGCTAATACGGCTGCTAACATTTTTAGATTCAGTAAGCGCTGCTGAGTGGCGCACACGAGCATGCCAACATGGAAACTTCCGTGGCAGGTAAATCACCTCATAAGCAGATGAATCTCATGCAAATGAAGCAGGTAGAGTGATCCAGCATGCAGATAGGCAGCTCTGCAGTCCCTGTGTCAATGTCTATAGTGTACATGGACAAATTCCATGTACAGGGATGTATTCAGACAAAAGAGGTTCTAAAAATATAGACAGATGAACAGAAATGACACACCACATACAGATATGAGTGAAACTATCCTCCATGTATCAGAAAAACTAAAGGAAATGAGTTAAATTAATTTTTTTTAATAATCTGGGCATGTGTGTACAGTATGCCGCAGTGAGCAAACATGCTTTATAAAAAATAAATAAATAAAAAATAAAAAAAATTGGAAAAACAAAATTAATATTGTGTGACAGAAATGTATTACAAGAACCTGTGTGGAGTATCTGCAATGGTGCATTGGTGCTGTTGCTAATGTAGCAGGGCTTTGAAGTGTGTTGTTTCCAGGCTGTGAGCATGGATCCCTATGCAAATGAGGTGGAATTACTGAATAGTATAAAGGGGTACGCTTGTCCACATATCCCCTGCATGTAGTCAAAGTACTATGTTGGTGTTTACAGAAAAGATAGCTGGCATCAGGGGAGGGTGCGCCCAATAACTTCTAAGCTTATTTCAGCTTAGCTGCACCTGTTTGCACACATGCACTGACAACCTAGGGCCCTAGGGACTGACACCTTACTCCTACTCACATACATATATTAAAATTGATGCCAGGCAACCCACACAATCTGTACCTGTTCATGTATTGGCTGTGTACTGCTTGCATCAGAGAGAGTCAGTCCTGAACTACAGTTTTGTCAACTGCTGCATTCGCAAGGTAGGTCTCTAACCTACACACTACTTCTAAGGATTACTATAATATGGTATGTATGGATCAGATGCATTTATGCAAGGAAATATAGTAGGCTATTTGGACAGCTGTAATATCCACATGGAACTACAAATACCCAGTCCAATAGTATGTGCCCCATAATAATCATTAATCCTCATGGTTAGAATATTCACTATATCAGTCAAGGGAGATGTTAAACAGTGGGGTAACATGATATTTGGACTATTGTCTATCCCAGCAGATAATGCCCTGTTGTTCCCCACCTCCAACACAGTAATGTTCCCATATAATTGCTTTAACAGTGGGCCGAATTCACGAAACCTCCGAGTAAGACTTAATATGTCAAACTCGGAGGCTGCATGCAGTTGAACGTTATGACGTTAGCGTGTCATGAATATTCATGAGGGCATGCTGACTCATCCATAACTCTTACACAGACTGAATAGGCAAGCAGTGGACGTGTCCGACTGCAGAGCAGTCTAAAAGTCCACGCCCCTGCAAGGTTTTAAAAAGCGTAATGTCAACAGACAAGAGCGAGTCCGCTCAAATGTACTTGCACCCAACACCACACTCCCTGACACTGTAAACCCCCATCAGAGTTACAGAGTGTAAAATATGAAATTCTTTTTAAAATCCATGATTTAGCTGCCTGTATTTGCGCTTGTTTGCGTGGGTGTGCCCATTGCTTAACCACAGTTAGCAATTGTGACAATGAAGAGCATATAAGAACTACTTATGAAAATGAATCCAAATAGCAATAGCGTAATGGTAAAGAGTATGCACAAAGTGAAGGCATTCATGGTTCAAGTCCCACCACTCCCATTCTTATTTATGTTTTAAATCAGTATTTGAAATAATACCAGACAAATATAATTAAAATGTTATTAAAAGCAGTAACATGGCCAATGTATCAGCGAACAAAATATATATTTTAAAAAGACCCAGATATATAATTGCCTGCCATTAAGCAACATTTTACACAGCTAAACGCAGGTGCCCATAGTTTAATAGTGCTTTACCCATCTAAACAGAGGTGCCCATAGTTGAATAGAGCTTTATCCAGCTAAACAGAGTTGCCCATAGTTTAATAGCGCTTCACCCAGCTAAACAGAGTTGCCCATAGTGTAATAGTGCTTTACACAGCGCAATAGAGTTGCCCAACGTTTAAAAGCGCTTTACCCAGCGCAATGTGTTTGCACAGACGTGTGCGCCGTGCCAACAAGGGCACCATAGGGTATAGGGGAGCAACATAGAGCTAAGTTATTTAAACGCAGCCACACCACCTAGCCTGTCTAGACAGTATTAAAATAAAAGAATGACAAGGTTTGAACCCAGGACCCTTTGCATCATAATCAAAGTACAGAACCACTAAGCCATGACAACAAAAGAGAAACAGCCACTATTAACATTCATAAACTTAGGAATGGTAGTTTAACCATTACTAAGCAGGTCTGCAGTCAGCCTAGAATTTTACAAAACAGCCAATCACAAAACAGTGCGGGAAATGAGGCATATTTAAGCCCCACAGGTGGGAATACACACCATAACTGATTGTAGCTCACATCTGCGGTCAGAATGTCTGGTGTTGGAGAGGGAGCGTGCTTCCAAACGCAGAGATGGGGCATCAAGGAGTCCAAATACATGGTTTGGCTCCTAGTCCACCGTCATGAGGCAAGACTCCTGCAGGGCCAGTTCCAAGGGATGGAGTACAAGGCAGAGGCTTGGAACCGATTAGCTCATGACCTCACCAGTGCCACGGGTGTTCCTCAGACTGGTGAGGAGGTCTGTCACCACCATGTGGACCTAAAGAGATGAAAGGAGGGCCACCTGAACCAGTAGATACAGGAGGCCTGTGGGATGTGGTATGCTCCAGTACTGAGTATGTAGCCATGAAATGCAGTATGTAAGAATTTAAAATGGAGTATGTATAACAGATAGGAATGTCTCAATATCCCTTCATTTACTTTACAGCTGCAGGTGACCGTGTTACGAATCAGCAAGCCTATGCTGATAGGCTGCTAAGGCTGCGCCGCCAGGCAGGTTAGTGATTATTATGCATGTATTGTGATATAAAATATGGGAGAGAGCATGAAAGAAAGTGTTGTAGTCCAATAATACAGCCATAAAATGGACTGAATAAGTCCTCTGCATGTACTGTCAGATAAAACCGTTAGAGAGGCAGAAAAAGAGTGTAGTAACCCATTAAGAAAGGTAACAAATATCTGGAAAAATATCTCTGCAGGCACTGTCATATAAAGGAATATGTGAGTGAGCCTGAAAAAAGAGTGTGCTAACCTATTAATAAAGGTATAATATGTCGTGAACATGTCTGCCATATATACCGTTAAAACAAATAAAGGAGTGAGCCTGTGGAAAAGTGTGTAATGTCATTAATAAAGGTCTAAAACCCAGAGTGTGTCTGTTTCACTTAGTATGAAATGTTGTTGTACCCTTGCATTATACAAATAGTAATGTGTTAGAAAGTGCTAGCAACCCAGAGTTCTGCAGTCCCATCTAAAGTGGGTGATGGAAGTGCTAGTAGCTGTGAAGTAAATATACAGTCCTCAACAGTCAGTTACTGGCTGGCATGCATAAGTAAATCTGGCACATGAGTAGCATGCTAATATGTTCCCCAGAAATGTAAGTGTGCTTCAATAAATGCAGGGTTGTGTACAATTTGAAGTGAAAATGTCATGTGAAAACATCCAGATATGTAGATAAAGAAATATAAATGCAACCATGAAATATGTAGCAGTAACATCTGCATCCTGGACAGTTAGTATGTGAGATATAGGTCAAGTATAGACTGAGCTAGCCAAACCCACTACACAACCTAATGCATGGTGGCAAGTGTAATAATACATGTAGGGAATATACACCGGCAGTCACTAGGAATGTAGTGTAGAGTAAAAGTGTTTATAAGATGTTAACGGAGGTTTTTTCTACACCCTACTGTCTGTGCATAACCCATGCAATTCCCCACCTCAATGGGTATGTGTAATCTTAAATATTTGTCGGGATATATGTCCTATTGTTCTATAAATATTTGCACTCATGTTGATGCATGTGCCCTGTTCAAACACCACGTTCATGGTGGCCTGTTGCTACCAATCATCCCTGCATGCAGTTGGAATAACCACTGTTGTTCAATATATGCATGTGTTATGCTTGCTGTTCAACTGTTGGAACTGTGGTGTGTTGGGTTAATGGGAATATTACTGCATGCTGTTACAACTAATCTGGAATGCTGTTGTTTATGTTGTAATGAAACACACCTAATTACAGAACGTATGGGAAGGCCGGTCCCAGCGGACCCACCTGTCCCTCCTCAGTTGGCGAGTGTACCTGGCACCAGTGGCTCTGGTGCCCAGCCTGGACTCCCCTCCTCCACTGGTCCTGTGTCACCTTCAGGTGGAAGCACTGCAGGGGATGGGGCTCATCCCAACCATGCAAGCGTGGGCAGAGAAGGGCCACCCATCACCCTTAGAAGGGTCTGGGTTGTGGTGCGTAGGGAGATCCAGCGTTCAGTCACTGATCCCCTATGCCAGCTTGAGGCAAAAGTGGCACATCTCATGGGTGAGCCTGCCCGTCCTACTCAGCCCCCAGCACAGCCACCCCCGGGCTGTGAAGGTGCAGTGGTGACTGCCCATGGTTGGGGATCTCAGTTCCACTGTTACCATCTGTGGGCTCATGTGCTTGCGATTTCCAAACAACCTTCCCCGTCAATTGTGTTCACCCACCCCATGGGTCAAATTCCGCCCCTGTATGCGTCTTGTTTGTCTTGTCTGTTTACCTCCCCAACCTACCTCCCCAAATATATCTACTTCCCCTACCTCACTTACCACTCTCAACTGAAAAAAAAAAAAGGGCAATCTGTACCCGAAAAGAAATTATGCCCCATACATAGCTTCCCATTTTGCACACATGTCCATAGGACATGTACACCGATAATTCTAACTGGCAGTTCAACAAACTATGTTGTCCTCACCCCTCTCTCAGGGGTGGAAGGTCTCAAAACTCACTCCAAATTTTCAACATATGCACAGCTGTTGCTGTTAAAGAATTGGGCAGCTATGGGCCTTCCATACACCATTCCTGCACATCCTGATCTTGTTTTCATACTGTCTTTCCCTCTCTGTGCCCCCTTTTTCACCACTTTCCTATCTCCCCATTTTATTTTCTTTAAAAGAAATTAGCGTGGGGGTCAGCGGGAGTAAACACTTTTCAGCAGTAGTTAGCGGGGGTGAGCGAGTGTGAGCTTGTGTGTGCTTAGCTAAGCATCGCGCAAACACATGCAAACCCGCTTACAACTGCTTAAAAATGCCTTAGTCACTCTGTATGACAAGGCCCTTGTACTGCTCAGCAGAAAAATAAAAAACCTTGTCAGTCTCGAACCCGGGACCTTAGACTCACCAGTCTGCATGAAGTACCACTACACCACAGCAGATATACAATAACTGAGTGCTGAAAGTAATTTATCATGCATTACCATGAGTGAATGTAAAGGGAAAATAGGAATGGCATAACACAAATCCTGTTCTGTGGGCCTTAACCAGCAGGTGTTGTTGAATTGCATGACATGACTGTGAAAAGAGAATCAGCCATGCTAGTAGGGAATAAGGTTACAGTAGCAGCTTACAAACCCCATACAGTATGGGGGCAGGATAAACACTGGCATATTTGCATAGGTCACAGGCCAGACCTCCCAACAGTGACTGCTCTACAGTGATGACCCTGATTTGTAAACAAATGTTAGCTGTGCCCCTCTGACTCCCTGTGAAATGTACTAACAGTAGGCAGAAAGGTGTTGAATCTCACTTAATAACAAATGCCAATAAGTGAGAGTAGACGCCGCATGCACGTCAGAAAAGGTGTAGTAATAGAAATGCTCTGAATCACCCAAAGTCTGAACAGCAAAATGTCTGAACTATATGACAGGTGTATCCGAGTTATATGTACCTTTCCCTGAGGCTGTTCAAATATATACGTGAGAGTATCTGAGGCCTGGAAAAGTCAGAAACACACAGGCATATCAGCTTGGCTGCTGTTACACACTCTGCAAATAGCTGTAGAATGAATCCCACAAGCATGCCCTTATGTAGAAGAACAACACAGAAATAGCAAAGGATGTAGCCATGTACTGCTAGCAACCACCTGTGACAATGCCATTGTTCAGGTGCTGAAAAGACTGTTGTGGTGCACAGTCAAAGAATACTAGGCTGACCTCTGTCTACCATATGGATATGTCCACAGGTGGGAGCTACTCAGATAGACTACAAGCCTTCATAGACTTACAGGTACACAGCAACTCTGCATGTTCAGTTAGATAAACATCACACGATAATAAATAATGCACACTGCAGTTCTGCACCCCTACCCAAAGGTACTATATACCTGTGTAGTCAGGCACAACCAAGGGTGTAGGTAGGCATACATAGTACAGAAATATGTCCAGTCGTCCTGAGCAGACTGTGCTAATGCAAACACAAACCACAAACTGTTCAGATGTGAGTAACGTACTAATGACAGTATAGCAGTTCACAAACAGTACATGTGCCTGATATTCATAATTGGTAGTACAACATACTTAGATGTCCTCACCACTCTCTCAGGGGTGGAAGGTTTCAAATATCCCACCTATTGTATTGCATATGCACAGCTGTTGCTGGTAAAGAAATGGGCAGCTATGGACCTTCAACACACCCATCATGTATATCCCAAGCTAGTTTCCCTACTGTCTTCCCCTCCTTGAGCACCCTTTATCACCACATTCCTATCTCCCCATTTACTTTTCTGTCAAAGACAAGAGCGCTGGGGTTAGCGGGAGTGACCACTTGTAAACAGTAGTAAGCGGGTTTGCACCAGTGTGCACATGTGTGTGCCTAGCTTAGTATTGCTAAGATATGATAAGCTACACCAAGCTTAGCTTACTATTGCTAACATAAATTAAAGCTAAGCTATGCTTAGCTTAGTATTGCTAAAATACAATAAGCTAAGCGTTGCTTAGCATCACTAAGCATCGCTTAGCATCGCTAAGCATCGCGCAAACCCATGCCAACTCGCTTACAACTGCTTAAACATGCCTTTGTCACTCTGTATGACAAGGCCCTTGTATTGCTCAGCAGCAAAATAAAATGCCCTTGCCAGTCTCAAACCCCACATCTTGGACTCACCAGTCTGCATGATGTACCACTAAGCCACAGCAGATATAGAATAACTTGGTGCTGAAAGAAATATAACATGCATTACAAGGAGTGCATGTAAAGTGAAAATAGGAAAGCCATAGGAATACATTGCAATAAAGAAATATAACATGCATTACAAGGAGTGAATGTAAAGGGAAAATAGGAAAGCCATAGGAATACATTGCAATAAAGAAATATGACCAGCATTACAAGGCGTGAATGTAAAGGAAAAATAGGAAAGCCATAGGAATACATTGCAATAAAGAAATATAACATGCATTACAAGGAGTGAATGTAAAGGGAAAATAGGAAAGCCATAGGAATACATTGCAATAACTACTGTTGTATGCCAGTTAATTCCCTAATTCCAAAAGAAAGTACATACTCCCATGTATCCAGTGTTGGCATTAGGAGGTGTGAGTAAACTTACACACTGAGAAGAGTGTACTGGAAGAAGCAACAGTCAGGTTTCAGTACAACATGCATTTTACTGGCTACAACCCAGCTCCAGATATGAGACATATACCATCCTTCTGACTGACGCAACAGTGTCCACAGCAAACAAGCATGGTCCCTAACCTATCATTTTATAGCAGTGTCCTGAAATCACAGTGAGAACTGCAATTACCACACAGCAGGTTGCATGCAATTACTAAGTGGTGGGCACCAACTGGTGCAGAGACCATCACATTCACATGTGCAGATACCTACAAAAGCAGCCTGTACTTGCTGTCCACACATGCAATAATATCATTGCAGCAACTGGAGAGAGAGAGAGAGAGAGAGAGTGAGAGAGAGACAGACAGACAGACAAACAAACAAACAAACAAACAGAGGCAGTTGGAGACACCAACCCCCCAAAAAACAGAGGCGGTTGGAGACACCAGCCAAAACAAAAGAAAAACAACAAACAGAGGCAGTTGGAGACACAAACTAAAACAAAAAAAAAACCAAAAAAAAAACAGAGGCAGTGGAAGACATCAACCTAAACAAATAATAAAAAAAAAACCATCAGCAGGTACAACTGACTGAGGTGAGAAATACAAAGGTAAAGTATGTAACACAGATGTATTTGCTGGCATCCGAATGATGTGTCTGAAGGGTACTCTACATTCTGTGAACATTCCTTATGCGGTAGCAGGCCGTATCTATATGTATATGCAGATGTGCATAGGGCAAGGGACATACTGCAACTGTTAGTGAAGGTTGGACATATATATGTATTTGAAGGTTGCTATGTGCACATATCTATGTAGGTTGTAGTGTGTGGCATTGAAAACAGCAAGCAATGCAGGTACATGTCATGTGGTGGTTAAATGCTGTGGGACTGAGTTACAGCCAGTGAGGTCTGCTACGGCTATACGGCCTGAGGACAGCAAAATGCATTCTGCACAACACTGTGCAATATTATTACATAATTGTACGTCTCACAACTGTTCCATAATTGATATTCCCACCATGAAAGGTGGGCAGTATATGTGCATATATGTGCATGTATATGTACAGCAGTGGCTGTTTACAAGTATATATATATATATATATATATATATATATATATGTGTGTGTGTGTGTGTGTGTGTGTATATATATATATATATATATATATATATATATATATATATATATATATATATATATATATATATATATATATATATATATATATATATATACATATTATATATATACATATATATACATATATATATATAGATATATGTATATATATATATATATATATATATATATATATATATATATATATATATATATATATATAGATATATAGATATATACATATGTAGCTATATATAGAGATATATAGATATATATATATATACAGATATATATGGATATCTATGTATATATATATATATATATATATATATATATATATATATATATATATATATATATATATATATATAGATATGTATATATAGAGTGATATATAAATTTATATGTATATAAATATTCATATATATATATATATATATATATATATATATATATATATAGTGAGAGAGGGAGACACAGGGTCAGGCGTATCGCAGGTGCCTGGTGACCAAGGCATGGACTGAACACCAGTGTTGATACTGCAGTGCCATACCCCATTCCAAAACACTTTACCCACTAACCACCAGATAGGTGGTTGCCTGACTAACACTGAAGGTGTCAGAAGGGAACATGGGACACAGGTGGACAGTAGCCTCCCCTTTGATATTCACAGTGCCACACTAGTCTTGTAATCTGTCTACGTGGTACGTGTCATCACAAACGATGTGTCATGTACGGAAATATAGGTCAGTGTTCCCCTGTACTCATCACAATGCCCCATGTGGTATGTACCTCACATGACAACTACAGCAAGTGGAAAGGCCACAGAAATACCTCACAAAGGGTAATACTGCCCTGAAACACATACCCCATGCAGACTGACTCACATAACCACAGCTACAGTACATTGCATACCGGCCACCCAGAGGTTACCTCTGCCAAACATACAGAGGTATGCCACACCCATAGCAGTCAGACAACCACCATGTCAGCACCTCACAATCCCACTGGGCTACAAGGCCTAGGACCCTAATCCCTGCAACTCACTAAACAGCACATGCCGGAGGGATAGGCTCCTATTGGCAAATATGCCATACTCTGGAGTAAACCAGACAGCATGAACAAACAAGGCTCCTCAGTGGCAGATGTCAGACATACCCCTGATGATTGTCTGTGGGATAGGTAACATGCCCTGGGAATCACCTCTGTGTATCCGCTTGACAGGAGGAAGTGAAATCTAATTACATGTGTGTCAAAGGCCAGGGTAGCATATGGCTAGGCTGCTGTAGGCCCCAGGGACAATAGCATATTACCTACTTATGACACAATGCACACAGACATGTACACAGTGCAATACCTGCTATGTGAGGTGGAATGAGTGTGACAGTGAATGTGTGCATGGTCTGTAACGGTGTGATAGTTAAGTGTGAGGTTGTTTCTGTCATGGTCGTTTGTGTCCTAAGTGTGAGGCCAGAGAAAGATGTCAGTTATTGGGATGCAGACATAGTAGGATGGCATATGTTGTGACGTAGTTCCTTGTGTACGACTGTGGTGTCCCATCATAGGCTGAAGCAATACATGTATGCTCAGTAAGTGGTACTGCTGGTGAATCCAGCTGACATTTGAACTGTTGTACCACCTGAAGCTGTAGGCCTAAACAGCACAGTATGGTGTATGTTCACATTCCCTGGTAACACTGTCTTGTGTGTTTGCTGTAGTCTGCACAGATTACATTCCTCAGGCATAGGTATCTGTATGTAGGGGCACACAATACTGTAAGGTACACAGGAAATGCTCATCTGTGTCAGCATACATTTGTGTGTTGTATGAATGTCTGATGTGTGTGTAATGATGCCTGTACCATGTCTGCAATCACATGTGTGATGCAGGGTTTGCGTGTGTACCTAGCAACATGTATACTCTGTTACAGCAGTATGCCAGCTATATTAACAACTGTGCACATATATTAGGTAGGGATATGGCATCGACGGTTAGGGTGGGTTACTGGTTATACTGTAACTGTACTTCACATTCATTGCAATGGATGACATATTTCTGCATGCATTAGCTTGATATGTACCCCCCTGGCAAGGCTGTGCATTGGATCCCAAACAGTGAGCCGAGTACTGGTGTATACTTGTGTGTCATATGGAGTGTGGCAGGCACTGTCAGCCAGTTGTGGGCTGAGCACCCATATGTGATATTGAATGTGTGTATCATCTGACAGACGAACAGATGCTATATATGTCAGTTAACTGATATCTGTACTGTATAATGTTAAGTGTGCCACATGACTTGCTCACACATATTGTTTACTTGTCTTCCAGGCTTATGGATCATCACAGGAATCCCTGCTACACAGCCGCAGAGGAACAGGAAATCCACCACAGCCTGGTTCAGCACTATACCCTGCTGTTTTCCAGGGCCAGCCAGCACCAGCAGGAGCGTACTGCACTGTGTCAAGAACTTGTTCGTTGGGTAAATGACATAGGCATGCATAACCGGACATATGAGCAGGTACGTCATCACTGCAGTGATTTAATTAGACATGTCCGGTGGCGTGCGTCTGATATCCACAGACAACAGCTTGCCACAGGTGGTGGGGTGGCCATACATCCCCCCTCACCAGAGTGGAGGAACTGCTGCTGGCCTACAGCGGCAACAACATCACACATGTGTTGTCATGGAGGCCGGAGCCACCCAGCATGGTGACATGGAGCGTGCAGGTAACATAGACTACTGTTACCTGTATTGTTAGATTATGCATGTGTGAGATGTGTACTGTGTTTAGCAGTTGTGCTGCCTATTGAGTACAATACTGATAATTTGAATAGTATCCGTACACCTATGCCTGTTGTTCTACTGTAGTTTAGCACATTCACAGTAGAAATGCCACAGTTGTGGCCACTGACAAACTTTGTCATATTCTTGCAGGTCCCCCTGGTGTGACAGCAGGGCAAACGTTACATGCTGGTGAGTGTGTTAACACTTTAAACTTCATATTGAACTGTGCATGTCATAGGTGAGGTGTAGGCCATGTACACATAACACACCTACGCATAATGCATGCTGTGCATGTTTGCTGTGAGACATGAAACATCTCAGTAATGTCAGTAGCTGCCTCAATCACATGCAATGCACATAGTATCAGACACAAATGTGGCAACACTGTACTGCACATTGGTTAGGCATAGTTGACACACATGTACACAACATAACACGTTTGTCATACGCAGTACACCTCAACATGCTGCACATAGTGTAACCGGACACCCGCTGCCAGGTCACACTTCAGTATCCCACATGTCATCTACACACCACACATTATATACCTGAGGGGTAGCGGCCTAGCATGGGGCTGTGCAACACTCCACAACACATAACACTGTCATGTTAGGCAATGCTCCCTATTGGGCACCTCACACACCCTTGTGCAACATGGCTGTGTAATTGTGAACTTAGCCAAGTCACTGCGGTTCAGGTACAGCATGCTAGGTGGTGGTCTAGCACACTTTAGTGGCCTTGAGTGACCACATGATGCATGATGATGATGGCTAATGGTACTACACCCCATACTGTTACAATGGCCATGTCCAGGATTGGTATCCCATCATGTATACATGGACCACTCACCCCGTGTGTGTACATAGCATGCATGTGCTACACCTGTGACCACAATTATCTGCTACCGACACAGACACTGCAATCAGACATGGAAATCTATTTCACACAGATGACACTTGCAGCCATGGTATGTATACCTATGTGTGTTGGTGCACAAGTCATTGCAGAGCTTATAATACTTGCACAGAAATGTTGTGCCCTTGTACACATTGTGTTCCAGGGTGTAGGCAATCACTGAACATGTACACACATGCACCACCACCATGTACACTGTCATTAACTATGGTTGTCTACACTCACACTGCATGGACTTGATCAACACTTATTCTGCATGCTGACTTGTGTGATGTGACTGTTTGCCTTGTGATACTGTCACCCCCCTTCAACCAGTATTGAGTATGATTTGGATTTCTGTTGTGTGTGTGTATCTGCTGTAGTGAGGAGCGTGCATATGTTCCTGTGTTCCTGTGTGCATGTGTTCCTGTGTGCATGTGTGCATGTGTTCCTGTGTGCATGTGTGCATGTGTGCATGTGTTCATGTGTGCATGTGTTCATGTGTGCATGTGTGCATGTGTTCCTGTGTTCCTGTGTGCATGTGTGTATGTGTGCATGTGTTCCTGTGTTCCTGTGTTCATGTGTTCATGTGTTCGTGTGTGCATGTATGCATGTGTGCATGTGCAGACCATAATGTGTGTTTCCTATCTTCCTCTCACAGGTGCTGAGGTAGGGGTTGGTGAAAGCAGCAGGCGACCTGAAGCCACTGCCATGGATAGTGGTGATGATGACACATGTATTTTGGCACAGGGGGATTTGACAGGGTCTGCCATTGGTCCGCCAATCGACAGTACACAGCGTTCAACCACATCTATGTGCACACTCATACTGCCATTACATCCCTCACCACCAATGGCCATAGGGGAGGGACAGCATACAGTTGGCATTGACCAGGAGAGTGTGGTACCCATGGCACTTGCATCCCCTCACAGCAGCCATAGCCGTAGACCCGGAATAGTACCACATAGGCAGAGGTCCAGGGGTTCTCGGGGAACACCACTGGACGTATTGCCCCTGGCAGGCATGCCCTCACAGGTCTTACGATGACCACTATGTTCTGGGCTGTAATGCAGGCTCAGGCATGTATGGAACGGTACACCAGGCAGGGACTTAGGGCACAGAGGGCAAATTACACCGCTATCAATGACAGCATCCGTGACCTTGACAGTGCCATCCGGGCATACACCGAGGTCATTGATTGACGTTGGGGGGAGACAATAGATGCACTCCACAACATGTCTTCCTTGAGCCAGGACCGTGCGGGACGGTTGCGACGTCGACGCGGGTGCATGCCAGCAACAGCAACAGCTGGCAGTGGTCGAGGACGGCCCACAGTTCACAACCGCTCCCGTAGTGGCAGTACCAGCCCCAGCAATGCTGGGGCTGGCCTGTCCATTGTCCATCCCAGTAGACCACATGCACATGGCTTGGCCAGTCCCAGCAGGGACATGGGTCCAGTCATAATACCTCTGCCTCTGATGACAGTACCCAGTCAGGGTTGGTACCTGATACTGTCCATAGCACCGCTGCCAGGCACAGGTACTGTGTCTGTGGCTGGAGACAGTGATCTGTACAGCCAAGCAGGTACAGTCTGTGGCTGTCCCACAAACCACCGTATATGGCAGCCACATGGTGGAGCTGTGTGCATGCAGACACACACACATTAACCAAACAACTAGGGCTCACACATACACACACACATTACATCAACATTGGTCCATGCTGTACTGTTGTCCCTCACACACACACACACACACACACACACACACACACACACACACACACACACACACACACAGACATGTCGATTGGATGGGTCAATGTCAGGCTCTGGCAAACAACAAAATTCCCTGTGCATATGATGATACCTGTGCCGCCTCCTGTCATCTGCATTATCAATGGAGGGACAGGCAAACATGGTGCTGATGCACAGGGTGACACTATAGCAGTGTAGCAATAATAGCAAGTTGTCAACAAGGAAGTGTAACTACATCCTTGTAGGTATATCTGAGCAGACATTATGCATCAAAACTCTGATTGTCAATGTAGCATTGTTTACACCACTGTTAGGTCTGAGTATTTATTATCCACCCATGTGCCACTTGGCTGATGTGTGATGTGTTGCCAGCATGTGTTAGTGAGTGGACAGTATGTGTGTGATGTGTGCAGTACAGATTAGCAAGTGTACATCTGTGAACATGGTAGGTGCGCACTGTCTGGATGTACATGCATAGTGGACACATGGGACATGTGGCATACCCTGTCGTACACATTGTTAACATCTCATTGCATCTTTCAATGGCCAGTATGCATTCTACTACAGTTATGTAATAACATGGGTAAACATGTGCATGACATGGGTTGACACTATGCTGCGGGTGATACCGTTAATATCAGTCAACGATTTGCTGTCTGGTAGTATACACAACCTCAACAACATGACTATAAGCAATCATTGGATGATGTCCTGACAAATGACACACAGTAATAGGGAACCCAGTATCAATTGGATCCTTCCGGTGCTACACTAAAACACTAACCAGTGGTGATGACCGCTACCCATTAATGTGACCACACCTGTGTATCATATAGCCCCCTTAGGTACATGCAGACACACTAGGGGTGTGTCCATCCAAATCTGAGAATGCATGGATTGGCCTACAATGCATTCCCTGGATGGGAAGCATATCCTACACAAAGGTATCATACAGACAGATACCTGTTGTGTGATACATGCTGTATAGCAGTATGCCGACTATGGCATAGTCATCCTCATGTACTATACATACTATTCCGTCAGTACCACACAGGTGGTAGCCCTCAACATGTATGTTGGGTACCATTGTGTACATACAGACCCATGTTATGTCATGTGTCCCTTGGTATCCACATATCCATAGGTATTGTGGAGTCCCAAGGTGTATCACATAAGACATTAAAGGCCTGAATGCATATCCACAAGGCAGTCATACACCTATAAAGACTGTCCATTCTTGGCAGACTTTGTTGTGTATGACCATGTCTGACATATACCCCAGGCATATACCCTCACTCACACTACTCTTAAGTAACTGTCATGGGTGTGTGTGCCACAGATGACCTTGGCCACAGAACATGACAGTGGACGGCCGTGTCACATACATACATATGTGACCTATGATCTGAGAAGCAGCGGCACAACCTGTCAATGGAAATAAATGTATTCATGTACTATGCAGGCTTCACACCTATGTACTGATTGAGGGGACATGCAGGCTTCACACCTATGTACTGATTGAGGAGACATGCACACATATATATTTGCCACGCAGATACCTAATGTCTGCAATGCACTTACTGTTGTCATCATACTATGTCATACCATAGTAAAAGCAAAACCCATGCCACCTTGACCAACAGTGACACACACACGCAATTAGCATTTGCAGGATTCAAACACCTACCTAACTATGTTATGATACTAAAGAGAGACACATTAGCACAGCATGCTATTTGCTTTATTGGCTCATTTCCATTCTCCTGCAGTATTTGTAGGATGGTGACATCATCAGACTTTCCAAAGAGGAATGTACCTCCTTTACTGTGTTTTCCTAGTCTCCAAAAAGGGAGCACCTCTCAAAGGAAACTGCACACACCCCCCCCACAAAAACAGAGTTTGTAGGATTCAAACTTCTACCTAACTATGTTATGATACTGGAAAGAGACACATAAACATGGCGCGCTATTTGCTTTACTGGTTGGTCTTACTTCTGCTGTATTTGTAGGGTGGTGACATCATCAGACTTTCCAAAGAGGAATGTACCTCTTTCAGTGTGTTTTCACAGTCTCCAAAAAGGGCACTCTTTTTCAAAGACATTGCACACATACACACACTCACTGTTTGCAGTATTTAAACCCCTACCTAACTATGTTATGATATTAGAGAGAGAGACGCACTATTTGCTTTATTGGCTGGTTTCTTTACTCCTGCGGTATTTGTAGGATGGTGACATCATCAGACTTTCCAAAGAGGAATGTACCTCTTTCAGTGTGTTTTCACAGTCTCCAAAAAGGGCACTCCTTTTAAAGACAATTGCACACATACACATGCACACACTCACTGTTTGCAGGATTCAACCCCCTACCTAAGTATGTTATGATAATAGAGAGAGACGTATTAACACGGCGCACTATTTGCTTTACTAGCTGGCTTCCTTTCTCCTGCAGTATTTGTAGGATGGTGAAATCATCAGACTTTCCAAAGAGGAATGTACCTCCTTTACTGAGTTTTCCCAGTCTCCAAAAAGGGAGCACTTCCCAAAGGAAACTGCACCCCAGGAATGTACCTCTTTCAGTGTGTTTTCACAGTCTCCAAAAAGGGCACTCCTTTCAAAGACAATTGCACACATACACATGCACACACTCACTGTTTGCAGGATTCAACCCCCTACCTAAGTATGTTATGATACTAGAGAGAGACGTATTAACACGGCGCACTATTTGCTTTACTAGCTGGCTTCCTTTCTCCTGCAGTATTTGTAGGATGGTGACATCATCAGACTTTCCAAAGAGGAATGTACCTCCTTTACTGAGTTTTCCCAGTCTCCAAAAAGGAAGCACTTCCCAAAGGAAACTGCACCCCCCCCACACACACACACAAACAGTTTGCAGGATTCAAACCCCTACCTAACTATGTTATAATCCTGGAAAGAGATGCATTAACATGGCACGCTATTTGCTTTACTGGCTGGTTTCCTTTCTCCTGCAGTATTTGTAGGATGGTGACATCATCAGACTTTCCAAAGAGGAATGTACCTCCTTTACTGAGTTTTCCCAGTCTCCAAAAAGGAAGCACTTCCCAAAGGAAACTGCACCCCCCCCCCACACACACAAACAGTTTGCAGGACTCAAACCCCTACCTAACTATGTTATAATCCTGGAAAGTGATGCATTAACATGGCACGCTATTTGCTTTACTGGCTGGTTTCCCTTCTCCTGCTGTATTTATAGGATGGTGACATCATCAGACTGGACATGGTGATGTGTGTACACTTTGTTTTATGCCATTCCAGGAATGGTCCATGTGGGTCAGCAGGTGTCAACAGCTTGAACATGACCTCAGTATCCTTACCTTGTGTGATCTGTCGATACATTGACATTCCGTCATATGTCAACACATATTTACGCACAGCTTCTTGGTTTTGTGGATACTACATGTGTCTGGGATGTTGATAAAGGGCTATTCAAAGTCTATGTGACATGTGTAGATGTGTTCATTGATGTATGTCCTGAGTGGCTGCCTTGCAAACAGTCTAGCATGTTTGGGAGCCATGATCCGCACATGAGCATACTACAGTTGGTAGGGTTGTGTGTGTGTGTCAGCTTCCAATAGCTCTGTTTATGACTGCAACCATGATGGACTCCATGACCTTGCAGATCAGACCTCATAGGTGTATTGTACTTGACTTTCCATGGTGTGTTGTGCACCAACGCTTGTGGGGAGTGCCATATGTAGCTGTGACACATTCAATGGTTCCACATCCTATGTAGGAGGTGCGGCTCAGCTGACTGTTCAGGTGCATGATCTGTTTGTTCTGTAGTTTGTGCATGACACATATTGGGAATCAATGTATTCCACCTGCTACCATTCTTTGGGAAAGGGGGTAGCTGCTCATCCATTCTACATGTGATATCTCCTGGTATGATGATGTGGACTATTGTCAGTGGGGGATGGGTATGTACATATGGGCCTGTCTGTCATGATGTCGGCATTGACACTCAGGTACAGTTGGCCCTGACTCAGGACATATATGGGTGTACATTGATATTTATGACAGCTGAAGGAGGTGTCATGATTCAGTCTGGACTCCTTCTCAGCTCCTCTTTACAAAACACTAACGAACATAAGCACTAATCCCTGTTATACTCTTTTACACGCTTAACACCCTACTGATCCTTTATGATCAGGCTACAGAGTATGTCATGATAATATCCTGGCATGTCCAGGGGTCGGTTTTGTGTGTACTCTTCAGTTCAGCTGGTGGATATTGTGATATTGACACAATGTCACATCTGCCTCATGTACACAGACAACCCTCTCCTCCACCCGACAAACTCAGATGTATGTGTGAGATGAACCTATATAGACATACAGGGAGCTGAACTCTCTCGACCCATGACTGGCACAGTCTATCAGGTGGTGAAGGTAACCACACACACCGCATATCAGTCTCACATATCCTCTAGCAACAGCATTCAAACCACATTAGCACACATTGACATACTCAGATGCTGTAAATGTACTCTACCTAAGCAGCAGAGACCTCCAAAGCAGACACCCACACACCTGCTACCCCACTACAATACCCACATATCACAAAGTTCACAATGTCAGTGTGCCACACAGTCACTGCCCTTCGGGCTAAACAACACACCTAATACACTTGTAATAGGCGACACTTATGTTCAGACACACTGACGTACCACTCACCAGCCCTGACAAGGGAAAAGTCACTTTGGGCTGTCTGTTGGGTGCCAGAATCTGCCGCATAACACAGGCAGTCAGGTCACTCCAAAGCAAGTACAAGACTGGCACCATCATTGTCCATGCTGGTGTGAGTAACCTCAGACGTTACTCCCTGGACCACATGACATGATACATGGAGGTACACTCTGATCATGTAGCCCAGGCCAGTATGACCCTGTCCTTGTCTGGCATCTTACACCCACCAATTATGATGTCACAGTATATGGACACACATATCACATTTAACAGTTGGCTAACAAATTTGTTTCAATCATAGGGGATACAGTGTCTGTCAGCATATGGTGACATGCTAAACATTTCACATAGCTTCACTATGGACAGCTTGCACCTGTCACCCTTGGACTTTGGTATGCTGGCTAAGGCTATTGCTACCACCAGAGTGCCTTTTTTAAGCAGGGCTCAGAAGACAAACCCACCTCCATAGACATTACAGGTTAAATGAAACTAAGGGTAATGCTGCTCAACAACAGTTGTGTTAACCTCATATTGAGGCCACTCAGGACTCTCCTCACTATGGAGGAGAGCAATATCTGTGCACTGACAGACACCTGGTTCAGGCTCGCTTATGCACACCAGCACTACCAGGTTATGTTTCATACCATGCTGTCTGACAACAAGATTTGGAACAGACAAAACAACTAGGGGGAGTATCCATATACATCACAGATACACACACCTCCAGGTTAGTAGCACTGCACAAAGCATCACAGACCATACATATACAACTACCATTGTGCAATACTGCCTTTCAGTTTGTTGCCTGCTACAGAACACACTCCCAAACTCAGGAACCACACTCGGCTTTTGTGAGAAGTATGGAGAATATGAAGGTCTCCACAGACACTATTATATTGTGTGACTTTATATACACACATATTGACTGGGGATACTACTCAAGCCCCGACAACCTCACCCAACAGTCACTACAATTTGTGGACTCATATGCTTTGGCACAACCAATTAGCACAGCCACAAGGGGGAATACATATTGGACCTTCTCATCACCAACATGGGGACTCTATGTTCCACACCAGCGATATATCCCTCATTGGTAAGGTCAGAACATACATGTATCTCACAGGACATACATATACCCTCCACACACCCATCCTGGGTAATCTTGGTGAATGTCTCATGATCCAACATCTCACTTCACCAAAGCAAGGTGGTATCCTTCAGAGATCCTGAGACAGTGGCATATACGGCTCACACTGCTGCATCCTTTACATACACATTCTATGGACACCTAGTGGACTGCATGGATTGTGCTATCCCAAATAACAACAAGACCCACTACTACAATGGCAGGGGACCTGTCTGGTAGACCCCAGCCATTAATAATCTGTACAATGTCAGGAGGATGCTACTACATGATAGAGCACAATCCCAGACTGGGAAGGCATCTGTGATCTGTACTAGCAGACAGCTACAATCACTCATGGACTTTTCTAAGGGCCACTTCTACCAGACAATTGCACCTGACACGTAGGACTATCACACGGCCTTCTTCAGTTATGTCAAGAACCTGGGTGGACACTCACTGATATGCTGTGAGTTACTGCATACTGACTAAACCTACCCTAAACCCACTGGCATTGCCTACATCCTGGCTAACAGGTTCAGTGCAGATGTCTCCCACCCATCCCCCCTAAGGAGCAACTATCCATCCCAACAGAGTATAACCTTCCTGACATCACACAGTAACAGGTGAGTGCTGCCCTCCCCACAGCGTATATCACAGTATCAATGTGACCAGATGGTGTCCCATCCTGCATCATACACGAGCATCATGACAGACGCAACAATCACATTACATCACTGTTCAATATTGGAGTTACCACAGGATAAGTACCCAAGGAATGGTGTACTGCGACAGTGGTCCCACTCCACAGAGTTGGTGCCACAACGGACCACAGACAATATTGCCCTATAAGCCTAAGTAGCCTGTTCTGCAAAGCTATGGAGCATATTCTCATAGGACTCCTACACATAGACATCGGGAACCTACAGACACTGTGTCCTACTCATTTCAGCATTGTTGTGGGCAGATCTTGCCTCTTGAACCTGTAGGTATTCTTTAAATTGCTAACAGGTCCATTGACATAGGGATGGCTGTCCACACAGCCTACCTGAACCTTGCAAAACCATTCAACACAATAACCCACTGGGCCAATATGCATAGGCCCACCAGCATCAATTTGGACACATATCTCACACAATGGATTGATACCTAGATCAGGGATAACACCCACATGGTCAGAATTGCAGGTGCCATGTCTGACTATACACCAGTTACACATGGCATCCCACACAGCTTGGTCCTGGAATCTCTCTTGTTCAGTATATATTTGTCTTACGTACAGGCTATCACAGGGGGAATATGGCTGAACATGTTTGCACTTGACTGTAAACTGGGTGCCATGAACAACTCTCCAGCTGCCACATGCATACTCAATCAGGGTCTCAGAGAGATGGATGACTGGTGCCTGAGCCATGGCCTACAGCTAAATGCCATTAGTTGCATAGTCATCCCCTTTGGGAGTAACAACATGCCCACACATTACCACATAGGTAGTAGTCCATTACATACGGTAGGAGTTGTTAGGGGTTTGGGGACATCACTTGTTCGTACTGTCGACTTTAACATTCACGTTGCCAAAGTGGTTGGACACACCTTCTATGTGTGCCACCTTATCCCATATGGTTTCACATCTAGATTGAGTGAGGTCATTGTGCCCCTATACTCATCACATCCATGCTTGGTTATAATGCCACATTTGGGGTGTACCTTACCCGACACCTGCAGCAACTGTACTGGCCATGGACGGTCCTCACCAAGCAGATCTAGGGACTCACACAGATGCCCTGCATAGTTCAGATGTAGTAACTCCAGCTCTACTCAGTCGATTACCACCTACTCAGATATGATGTGTGCCTGTTGTTTGCAGCTATATCCAAACCAGAATTACTGGACATGCTCCACCTCAGGATATCCAACTCCCTTGGAGCTACACACTGCAGGGACGTATACCTCAGCACAGATGTTAATAGGACATTGTGGAGGGACAGATTCTTATCCCAGAGTCTCCACTCACTACAGAATGTAATCCCAGTTTCACATAGGCAAAGCCACCCACTGACCACCTACTGGAGACATCTTGATGACTGTATGGGTGATTGTATATTTACCCCTGGGATATCTTCTGTGTCCCTGCTAGACAGAAGCACACTAGCATAAACTTACATGGGCTATCTTGTGTGACCTACTATTCACACACACAGTGTAGTAATCTGACAGGGTTGTGAATGCCAAACACACTCTGGCTAGGCTTGTACATGCCCTAGGGCAGATAGCCTAGTATTGACCTCTGAACCTATGCTAATGTTCAAGATGCACAATGTTTATTGCTGATACTGTTTGCAGGTATTTATCATCTTTGCTTTACCAGTTTCCATGAAGAACTTCAGTATCTGCAGAACATATTTGATTATGACAGGGTTCCACTATATTATAGATGTGTCTGTTGTCATATAACTGTG
Organism: Protopterus annectens; assembly: GCF_019279795.1. Taxonomy (NCBI): domain Eukaryota; kingdom Metazoa; phylum Chordata; order Ceratodontiformes; family Protopteridae; genus Protopterus; species Protopterus annectens. Next base: position 877,614,517 of record NC_056732.1, read on the forward strand.
TGCACAGGGTGGATTGCTGTATAGTGACAGGTTCCTGGGTTAACACATGCAACTGCCAGATATGCGTGGCCCACTGCTGTACTCAGACATGGCCTAAGTGTGTGAGCATGCCCAGTTCTGACATTGCATGTTTTGTTGCCTGACATTTGTCTCATTTATTCAAGTGTGTGAGCATGCCCAATGTGACCCTTCAGTATGTTGCTATCTGAGGTCCACTACATTTGCTGATGTGTGCGAACATGACCAATATTAACATTTATACTGTGTGTCTTGGAAGTCAGGTTCTGTTCTCACTGCAGGACTCACCATTGTGTCATAACTCAACAAGGATTATGCTGTGCCTGCAAGGTTTCCATGGAATACTTTGCATAGACTTATCAACATTCTGTCATACAGGTGGACCACTGCAATACTGTCATGGTTTAGTGGTTCAATACTTTGGCTATAATGCACAGTATTCTGGGTTCGAGGCCCATCACTGCTTTATATTCTCATACTGAGCAGACCAGACTGCTTAAGGGCCTGTTAAGCAAATATGAGCATGTTGATTTTTGTTCAGCTATGCCCTACTTAGACCAGGCTTTTCTGACATTGCTCCATATTCACCAGCATTGCTGGACGTTGCCCAATATTACTGAACATTGACCACAGTTGTGCTAGTTGGTGTGTGCGATTTTGTTTGCATATACTACAGTACTACATGGTGGTAATTGCTGTTTAGCACTGCTTTATATTGCTTAACACATGGTATTCATGCCTTAGGTGGTGCTGCAGGGCTGCCTATGTCGGATGCACATACTACACTCTCTGCACATGTCTGGAAGCAGGTAGTGTCAACTTATGCATCCCTTTTACTTTATGTGCGAGTTGGAGAGAGGTATAATTTCCAGAGTTCCTACTAAGCCAGTGTATGTGCTATGCGTTGCCTCTTTGCCAAGGCCAAAGCATACTGGGCATGCCTCCTTCTGCCTACTGGGGCAGGCTCAGGTTGTTCCTCCTCCGAGTCACCCTCTGCCTGTGATGGCCTTTGCAATGGTGGGGGGCTGTTTGGCCCAGGCCTATGCTGGTCCTGCTGCAGCTGTTTTTGCAGGATCATATTATGTAGCATAGCACACACAATGACAATTTGGGTGCATGTAGTTGGTGAGTACTGCAAGGTTCCACCAGATGTGTCCAGGCACTGGAACCATGACTTGAGCAGCCCAAACACATGCTCTATTACATTACGTGTTTGTGTGTGTCCCTTATTGTGGCGTTCCTGTTCAGGTCTGTGTGCGTTTCTGATGGGTGTCATCTGCCAAGGCTCCAGTGCATAGCCAGTATCCCATCCCCCACTAGGTGACCATGTGGGATGTCCCCATTGGCAAATGTCTGGTACAGCTGCGTCAGATGCCAGATATGGGAATCAAGGTAGCTTCCAGGGCAGCCTGCACACACGTTCAGTATTATGCCCTGGGCATCACACATGACCTGGCAGTTGATGGAGGGGAAGCCCTTGTGGTTGAAGTAGACCCTACCCCACTCGCTGGCTGGTGCTTTGATGCATATGTGCGTGCAGTCTATTGCACCCACTACCTCAGGGTATTCCGCTATTTGCTGGAAGAGACGCATACTGCTGACCAATACCTCATGGGAATTGGGGAAATATACATGATCACCGACATGTGCTGACATGGCATCCAGAAACTGGTGTAGTACCATGGATGCTGATGCCTGTGATATCCCCATCATATCACCAGTTGGTCCCTGGAAGGTACCTGTTGCTTGTATTCTTAGGCCAACACATACCTTGGTTTTCACTGGGATGGGTTTCCCTCTGTTGGTTCTGTGTGTGAGGCGTGGCCTGCACAGCTCAAAAATTTGCTGCAGGAGGTCTCTATCCACTCTATAGCGCTCCACTATCTCCAGCTCATGTAACCCCTGGTAGGTTACCCTGGGCCTGTACACTCTTCTCTGTCTCCACACTGTGGGTTGTCCAGCAGCATTTCCATTGTCACCACCCTCAGCATGTTGCATATGTCGCCTTATAACAGCAATGGCAGCCATTAACATTTCTTTATCTCAGTAAAGCTTTTTCATTTTTCACTTCTATTAGCTTACTGCAGTGTCTGTTGTGAGAAACATAATGGACTGTTGTTGGCAGAGTTTTAAGTGCTAGGCTGGGCTGGGCTAGTGTACTGTCTGTATAATTGCCTGATTCTGATTGTTTTCACCCGCTAGCTCTGCTAGTACTCCCTGGTAGCTGCCTACTATTTGTTGTGCTTCCTTTTTCCTTTCTGTTTCCTAAGGGGGGGGGGGGCACCGCGCACACAAGCGCAAACACGCGCACAGCAGCTAACACACGTGCACACATGCTTACAAGGACTAAAACCTGCTTATTTAGGTTAAAACACACACACACCATCGCAAACACGCTTACAACTCTTTAAACAGCCTTATACATGCTTACTCCGGCTTAAACGCATGCACTCACGCTTACACGCACGCATTCTGTCTTATTCGGGTTTACAGGCATGCACACGCATGCATGCTCACTCAGCAAAAAACTTTGGTGTTATCCACGGCATACACCTTCCATTTCTTGCCTTTCCCTAGCCTACCTGTTGACACACCTCTTTCCATGATGTGTAAATGACAGCGGACACATGTCACTCTGCTCCAATGAGCTTCACTTCTTTCATACATACCCCCCTCGTGATGTCACTTATCTTCTACTCTGTTACTCCCCATATCCTACTCCTACACTCCATTGACTGTGCTCATTTGCTATGTAAACTAGCGATTCACTATCCTAACACTCATTTACATAGGATTGCCTACTAATGCTTGGTTACATGTCTTAGACTGAGCTTCCCCCCTTAGCAACCTCTACTCGGTGGCCATGTTGTCTTCAGCCTGCCATTCCCTTGCATTGTATATTACCACTTTCAATAAAATCCACATTTGTGGGTTTCAATTTGTAGTATTCTGGGTTTTAGAGCGCAGCCCATTTGCGCAGTGCTGCGCTATGCTTAAACATTGGAAATCGCCGAAAAAAAAAAGAATTATTTTTATTTTAATTTTGCATCAGGGAACATTTCCATTGGCCATATATTTGGCCATTGGCATGCTTTCTGCACTGGTTGCAACCTTTATTTGGAGCTGTCATGCTGTGTTTTGCTATTTGCAGAATGGTACTCAGTTGTCAACTGAGTACATTTATGCAAATAACACTGCTCTTACTCGGACAGGTCCGGGTTTCCTGAATCGCATATCTACCTCATTTACATGCCTTTCACCTGCAATTGAGGTGATTTGCATGTCCCAGCCCTGTCCGTGTAAAAGACGTTTTAGGAGCTCTCTTACATGCCCCTACAGGCTGTTCCTGGATCGCTCGTCGGATATGATGGCTGCATGGAGTCTTACTCTACTCTTATACTCCGTGCAAGCCATCGTGAATCCAGCCCAGTAAGTCAGCAATGGTATATCAGCAGACCAGACAATGTCAGGGCTGTAACATAGTACTCTAATACACATTGTATGTCCCACATAAAGCAGAAATAACAATGTACATATTTATGCTGCTGAATGTGTGATAAATGACTCCTCTCTGTCTTGCAGCATGTGTGGCTCAGTGGAGTAGGGAAGTTAGGAGGGTCTATATTATAACTTTGAAGATGTAAAACTTAGAAAGTTATAATATCAAACCCATTACATCGAAGGATGAAAATGGCGAAGCCCTGGAACATCAAAATCTTACCTTGGGCAAGATTTTGGTTTGTCATTCCCTGGCTTCGCTATTTCCTCCACTGCAGAGCGAGAGTTATAGACCTTAGGGTTAGAGAGCGGGTTAAGGTAAGTGGATAGTTAGTAATGTATGTATGGTGTATGGTAGGGTTGAGTTTTGTTAACTGTATGTGTGTGTATTAATTTGTTTGTGTATAGTTTCGTAGGGTATGTGTGCGATAGTTAAGGACCTTAGGGTTAGGGTGCGTGTTAAGGTAAGTGGATAGTTAGTAATGTATGTATGGTGCAGGATTGGGTTTTGTTAACTGTATGTGTGTGGTTTATTTATTTTGGTGTGCTTGTGTTGTGTGTATGTTTCTTGGAACAGCAATTTTTTTCCCTGGGAAAAAAATCACTATTCTGAGTGTTTGATGTTATCATTATTCGAAATTCCAAGTTCGAACTTATGGTGTTCAATATTTTGGAATTTTGAATATATGATATAGACCCAAGTTAGCATGCGTGATGGTGTTGATAGTTCTAATCTGGAAATATTCGCATCTTCTGCATGTGAGGTATTATTATGTCAGTGTTTTCACAAACTGTCATTCTGTGTGTAGTGTAACATTATGAACCTCGATCACATATTAAGTACAGCAGACAATTGGGGAATGCTGTGAACATTTTGAGTGAAGTGCAGTGCTGCAGAAACAGGGACATATGTCAGTATCTGTAACATACCTCTCAAACTCTTAGTGCAAGAAATCTGGACAAAGCCCTACAAAATGGGAGAACAAAGGCCCACAAATAGTGACATATTTTAGATACTGCTCCCATAAACTTAAAAAGTTGCTAGAATAACAGTGTTTCTTTTAACAGACATTTTCCTGAAGGATTTGAAGTCAGAAATTCAAATGTATGTCATTATTTACTGACTTCAGTCCTCAGTTCACCCATGATTTGCCAGAAAATCACACATTTTATGGGGAACAGACCAAAAGTATGAGCCAAAACTCTTTACATTCTGTGACACTCTGGACAGTTGAGAGGTATTGGCTGTAACACACAAAATCCAGGACTGGAGTCACTTTATAAGTACTGACAGTCCCACTGGGAATGCCCAAACACTTACTTAAAATGCACACAATTCTGTTGCCCTGTCATCAGAATTACCTGTTATATATGGATACGTCTATACATACAGACATATATGTATACATATCCATCTGTCACTATCTCTCTATCACATACATAGTATATCTATTGCTATGTAGTGTCAAATAGATATATACTGATATAGATATATATATATATATATATATATATATATATATATATATATATATAGAGAGAGAGAGAGCTATATATATATTACAATAATACATAGATTGTCCCAATATATCTACATACATATACATATCATACACACACAGCTACATTTATATATGTATCTCTGTTAATTACATACATATCTGTGTGGCTGTCTGTATTGTCCTACATACCCTAATAATGGTGAGTAAATCTGCACTATCGCACATCCATACTATTCTTCAAAGGATCCAAACTAAGGGCACAACAGTGCATAATCCACTTAGCTACAGACCCCTGTGCCTGATGGATGTCACCACATAGAGAGATGCAGGTAAGCAGATGGCGTAATGTACAATGTTGTCAACGCACGCATGTTTAGGGCACATTGTCCCTGCCCACAGGTTTGCCTTTCTAACTGCAAGCAGCCACATATGGCCATACTGGTAACTGTACACACATAGCTAGGATAATAACAGTTTTCCCTCTGCTAGGATACTATATGCAGATAGCAGCACTAAGCAATATCATTCTGCAGGCCACAGATGCTGTTCAACACAAGCCTAGTTTGTGTAATGCACAAGTACTGTGCCTACTATCACATATATGCAAGACTCAACCTATGCCTCCTGCGATAAGTACTGTGATCTATAGTGAATAAGACGAGATATGTAGGGATAGTAATCTCACTGCAGGCTACTTAGTGTATGTGTCTTTGTGTTTGTGTGTGTGTGTGTGTGTGTGTGTGTGTGTGTGTGTGTGTGTGTGTCGAGGGTGTTTATGTGTATTCCCATGCAGAACAACTGACATGCCCTCATGGGCTATCCACCTGCAATGGTTATGCACTTTTAGGACCTGTAACTTGCTGTTGGCTTCTAAACTGCCCTTTTCTACAAGGCCTGATGATGTCATTTACCTTAAGACTACCAACTGAGAAGTTGGTATCAGACTTAAACTGTGGCACATGTGATATATGATGTGATCTATAGTGTGTAAGACTAGATAGGTAGGGGTTCTAATCTCATGTGGTTTATCTTCCAATGAGAGGCCAGTTATGAACTGCTCTGTAAATATGAAAGTTATGGAACAGGTTGTAGGAATGTCATGTGTCACATGTGGTGGGGACAAGGGAGTGTAGTTGATGCAGACTGTGTGGGTGCACAGGTTAGGTATGAGTACAGACCCATCATATGTGGCATGAGACTGACAATCAAGGCCTGTCACACATGCAACTACACTGTGCGTTGTAGTTCTGCTTTGTGTGGGTGGCTACATTTGTCATTTACCATGTCTACACAACATCACGACATCAGAACAACACTATATGCTTCTTTTAGCTGAGGAGGTAGTGCCTTCATGTTGGGGGGCACCCTCACCCCAACTGTCACACAGCATTGTCCAACTGTTATTGTAGCTTGCTAATTGTCCACTAGTCAGGCTTGCTGAGCCATGATGAGCTTGTGTCCCTCCTATCAAATACAGCCAAGTTCATGCAATTGTAATGCTGCTGACATAATGCATGGGTGCAGCGCTTTGCACACTTGCCTGTCCCATCTGAAGTTGGAGGTGCAGTTGTGCTATGTCAGCCATCCCATAGTAGGTAATAAATGGCTGTCTTGACAGATATGTCTGTATTGTCTGCAGGGGGGGGGTACGTGGCAGCAGTTCTAAGGATACAGATCTGTGGCCATATCCCACCAAGGATGACCTCACATTACTGGTCACTCGTATTGGTAAACACATGATGTACTATGTTGTTTCACCATGTGCGGATGTCACAGCACCGCTGCAAGGCGTTGTAGGTAAGGACCTAGACCATCCGTTGGGCAAGTGAGCCACAGACTGACTACATACTACACTTTCCAAATGTCTTTGCTTGTGGTCTGTACAGACACCTTGCATGACTTTCTTCTTGCAATATGCTGGAAGTAACTGCAATATTTACTTGCACAGAGGACAACTAGCATGTAGTGCCAAATGGTGTCCCCAGATCTCTGAGTCATGTCACCTGAAATGCCATGATAGGAGTTACCATGGATATGAGCACTGACACTATCATACACCTACTGACACTGGACCAAACACTGTTACTTTAGCTCTAGGCCAGATCATGCCTACCGACTGTAACTAGTGGTGTCCATTGACTCTTACACTATGAAATGGATGTCGGACATATGTCTCACTCCACCAACCATGGCCTTACAAGGTGTATGACAATATTAGGCCAGCAGGCTTTGCTGGAAACTGTTTATGTCATGTACAGAGGGTTATGTCAGCTGATGGATAGGAAAGTGTCTGACAGTCATACTCTGGGAAGATAGCAGTTGGAGACCTATGCTACAATGATGCCAGTCACAAGTGGAGTTCACCATCCTCCACTATTAGCATACCCTATATATCTATTCCCTCTCTGCAGTCACAGCCACTGTCAGTGACCTCTGACTGAGTACATTAGCAGATTATTGCATATTGGGAGCTGTTACAGAATTCCACATAGAACTAATAGTTATCCAGGATGGCTGAAGACACAGTCAGTTGTACTCTGAGCCACTGACAAAGACTAACTGCCAATGACTGCACAATACTATCCTGTGGGAAATCATCCACCCATGCAAATTATTGTAGTGTCCATACACCACATACAGTTGAGCCATTACACATGCAGTTATGGACACTGACAGTAATGTAGCCTTTGACTCTCACTGGTCAGTAAGATGTGGGAGCGCATTCACTGCTGTATAACCTATACTGACAGGTTTGGGATGGCATCACAGACTGTCACTGTTATACTGAATGTGGTAGTCATCACACCTATCATTGTGTGCTATACACCTTTGCTATGACACTACACAGGCATATCATACACCTGTAGCAGCCACACAGGTTCCATGGTACACCAGTATACAATGTAGATAACCTGTCCTATGGAGCCTGTGTCATGACTGTGCATCTGCAATCTGTTCCCTAAATGCTTTGGAGGGAATGTGCATGGCTCTATACATGGATGAGTTGGATCCCACTGTGAACCTCCTGCATATCCATGCCAGGCACTATACATGTCTCACCTGTTCTACATGCCTACAACATCACTGTGCTATACATGGTGCATGCTGGAGAGACAGGTGTGTAACACAGACAGTACACCCTACATGAAACATGACCCCCCATGCATATGAAGCAGACATCTGCTGTGGCACAGCATGTGCAGATGACAAAATGGGATGCAGAACATGCCAGTCATAACTGGTGTTGGACAACTGTCTGTAGAGGACACAGGATACTTGTAGATGAGTCATCTCCATCAGGGCAGGTTGTAGATGTGTGTGTTCCTAGGTACTGGTGTCACTTATCAAGTGTTGCAGACCTGTTCACAGATTAGGAATGCACGAGTATGCGGAATGCTGCCTTTGTCCATGTTAGCAAGTTATACGCATATGAACCTATGGAGCTATGCACGTATAGTGCTGTACCTTGCTGAAGACTTATTTCTGCTGTGCTGTCATGCCATCCTGTACTGCTTTATTGCTGATGTGTATCCATTGGTTATCCCAACAGACTCCTGAAATAGAAACATAAACAGGTCTGTGACACACAGCCATTATAACATCATATAACATAAAGTACACAAACGTATGTGGTGTACTTGTGACAAATGCCAGCATACAGTATCTGCTGTTAACCACTACTTGTGTCATGGCAAAACAACACTGCATTACAAAAGTACATGTTAATTAATATAGTCACCCTGTGCATCAGATGAACAGCTTCATTTCTCTGCATCTATAGTGAGGATGATAGAGATGTGACATGGGTATCATCACTTGCACAGGGTGTTGTGTGGGGGTGCATGAGGCTGACCCAAAAGGTTGACAGCATGTGTGTGAGTCATTAAATGAAGCAGGTAAGATTGACCATGGAAACGTGTCGTGTGTGTCTGTAGGTGACCTGCATTTGACAGTGGTGTGTGAGTGTGTGCATGTACACAGTCAAGCTCAGTTCTAGCCCTACATGTGTATGTGTTGGACAGCTTTAGACCGTAAATGGTAGAGTGGAGTGGACAGTTCACCATTTCTGACCCCAAACATGGGAACTGGCTCTGCCGGGAGTTGCACTGATACCTCCATGCCCAAGGTCAGAAGTGGTGCTAGTACCTGACAGTGACTGCTGACTGCTGGGACTGTGTCCCCCATGGGAATCCCCAAGACCATGAGCCCATGGCCTGCTACATCATGTCATGGTCAGCACACTCCCTTCTATAGCACTTGATGTACTGCCATTACAGGAGTGTCATTGTGCATGGCCACGTGGACTCTCAGCGATGGGGCTGCTGACCTACGTCCATGAGTCCGACGCACAACTCCAACCACATGTTCCAGCGCAGACAATGTGCAGTCCAAGACAGACACTATCTCTGCCCACCTTCTGTCTACTGCAATAGTCAACTGATCCAGGGTGTCCCCAATGCGGTGGAGGCAGTCATGGATGTCAGACTGTGCTGCATCCATAACCCTATGCATATGTCTAGTGTTCCATTCAGAATGTGCCTGTGCTTCCACAATGGCCCAAAGGATGCACAGAGTGCCCCATGATGTGACACTTGAAAAAGATGGTGGATGGACAGCAGGCCTCCTACAAGCACCCCTGTCAATCTGCCTGTGTGGGACCTCACCTGATCTGTGGCTATGGCCATTGCATACTCTCACTGGAGCAATAGTTGCCACAATTTCCTGTTCAATGATCCCATATTCTGACTTTCAATATCTGTTGTCTCCAGGGACTGTACATGTGTAGGCATACTGACTGTATGTGGTGAAAATGGAGGCAGAAAACAGGATGTCTAAATCTGGGACAGATCCAGCCCCCAACACCTCCATCTGTGCCTCACTGTGGCTACAATCATCATCAGAGTTTGAAAAGACACTGACATCAGCTTGTGTAGGTGAAATACAACAATCCCCCTGCTCACCTGTGATAAAAAAGAAAAAGGTGGTCCATGAATACCTGCACTATTGTGTACGAAAAATCCACCAATATTCATAATAAAAAAGACGCACAACTGGATTAGCGGTCAAACATTTTTCTTCTCCACTTTTGTCCAGAAAAGACTTCCTCAGTAAAAAAATACACACTCAACCCAAGACCTTTATTACAATCACTTCAAATAAATAAAGTAAAACTTGACCAGTAAAATTTACCTTTTAATTAATCAATATGAAGCTGTACTTCATAAAACAAAACATAAAAACCCAGTACACCTATCTTAACAAATACCTAATTTATTTTCCTTTTATTTTTAAAAGGCATTCTAGAGTAATTGCCTCGTTTAAACCAGGAGGCTTATCTGCGCTTAACTGTCACTTCCAAAGTGTTTCATTTTGTTCAGCTACACTTTTGTGATTACCCCCACAAAGATCCTTAAGTACCTGTTCCAGACTGGAATATAAAAACATTCTATACTGTTTACACACAGAAATATGTTTAAATAGGACACTATTCTGGCCCTTAACATTAATAAAATATAAATGATCCTTAACAGCAGGGCCACACCCTTGGCCAATACCTGATGGACCTGTGAAAAGTTGAGGGTGAGGTAATGTCAGTACCAATGCATGTTGAAGCACAATAAGGTAATATGAACATATATCTCACATGTTCAGTATCTACTGGTTTACTTGTTGTATTGGTCACATTCTGAGAATGAGAGTACAACTGAGGTTAACCCCCTAAAAAGAACCTGCATAAAATTATGTACAGCCTGGCACACTTACTGCTACAGTATTACAATGCTGATAACAGTAAGCCTACCTGCATGCTCCTCTGCTGTGGAAACTGTGGCACCCACCTCCGCCATGTATGGTGCGATGAATGTCTGGGAGCTGTTGTGTGTGTGTCTAGGTTCTCTAGGAATTCCTCAGGAGCTGAGAGTGGTTGTTCCACTGCAGGCCCTCCACCCCTGACAGAACAATCCCTAGCTACATCAGCTGTCCTTCGTCATGCAGCATTGTCCACGTCCGTTGCATGGTGTCAAACCTGCTCACATGTCCTGCCCTGGTGGCTCATGCTATTCAAATTACAGACAAGGTCTGACCACAGTGCAGGCTGTTGTTCCTTGTTTTGCCTCCCCCCTGGACAGTAGGATGTGATGATGTTGCCTTAGTTCTTGCAGCATAATTTCATTTCCACTTCAGAAAAGGGTGCATGGCATCTAGGGTACATAATTCCTGAAAGACAACAAAAGGGGAACACATTACAAGATGACATACTTGGAAGTACACTATGTAGAGATAGTGCAAGAACAAAATGGCTGGTACTATCCACTGCTTGCTCACACATCTCATACTCCACAGTGTGCAAACATACTAAGTGTGTGGATACAACTGAGATAGTGGCAATAGTCAGGTATTCCCATGTGTGCCATGACAGATACTGCTGTATGATCATACACCCAACAGTTAAGTCTACTGTGGTGTGTCCCCTATGGACAACCCCCTGATAATATGTCATAGGAAGTGTGCCACACAAATAGAAGTGTGCTATTACAGCCACTATAAAGGGACGGTCCAACAAGACCAGTGTGCCACAATAACAAATGGTAATGCTCCCTTGATGTATTGTACATCTTGTGTAGGTATAAGACAGCAGGAGATCAATGACATGTCATTATCTTAGGTATCAGACTGGCTTAATGCTGTAATCCCTATTCTCCATAAGTCTATTCACCCATCTGTATACTGCTGTACACAAAATCAGTTACATACCTGATGGAGTGCTGTACTCCCGTGTTGATATGTGGTGATAGTAAAGTTTTCACAAAGGCTTGCTCTGTGTGAGGAAATTCTCATACAGAATGGATTCCCATAGCCAGTTGCTTGCCTTTTAAACATGCTTCTCATCAGCAGGTGATTGCCTCTAACCCAATCTGTGGGTCTGAAATGCTAATTGCTCTATCAAGCATTTTAATATAGACCTTTTTCAAGCTGAACTGAGAGCATGCAATTGGGATTGCTTAAAATCACTTCCCCTGGAGGAGGCAGTCTTATTCTTTAATACTACCTTCTTATCCATACTTGATACACATGCTCCAGAACGTTCCATTAGAGTAAAGACTAAAACAGCCCCATGGCTTACCAATGATACTAAAAAACTCATTCATACTAGAAACAAAGCATGGACTAAATGGAGATGCCATAGACAAAACCCTGATTTAGTTCATTTCCGCCAGCTTAGAAATCTGGCTAAGAAATCAATAATCTCTGACAAGAAAAAATTCTACTGTGAACTTCAGGAAACTCATCTTAACAATTCTAAATAATTCTAGTCATCAGTAAATAGACTTCTTTCCCCAGGAATTGCTAAAACTCCTTCCCCACTAAATGCTGACCCAGAAACCCCTCTCCAGACTGCTAATGCATTCAACTCTTTTTTCTCTGAAACTATTCAATCCCTAGCCAAACAAAGGAACACCAACAACTCTTATACTCCAACTAATACAGCAAACTCCTCCTACAACTTTTCTCTAAAACCTATATCTACTTCTTTCATCTACAGACTCATTCACAAACTGAAACCTTGTACCCCTTCTGCTGACAAGCTCCCTTCTCTTTTCCTTCAGAAAGCTGCCAAAGAAATTGCATACCCTATATCCTTACTTATAAACAGAACTATCCAAGAGGGAACCATCCCTGACATCTGGAAAGTCTCCTATATTATCCCACTACATAAAGGTGGTAACTCCAGTGACTATTCCAACTTTAGACCAATTGCCCTTCTCTCACCCCTAGCAAAAATCATGGAAAAATGTATTCATCAGCAACTTGTGCACTATCTCTCTCTTCACAACATAATAGCAAACTGTCAGCATGGCTTTAGACCTCACCACAGTACCACCACTGCCCTTCTTTCCTTTGTAGATACTATCAACAAAAATCGAAACAACAATACTCTCTCTTCCGCTCTCTTCATTGATCTCTCTAAAGCTTTCAATATGGTCAACCACTCTCTCTTAATCAACATTCTTGAATCTCTCTCTTGTGATAACCTCGCCATTAATTGGTTTAGATCTTATCTTAACAACAGACAACAAGCAGTACTATGGGAAAACCATATCTCATCACTCTTGCCCATTTCCATCGGAGTTCCCCAGGGCTTCCTTCTTGGTCCACTTCTGTTCTCCTTCTTTATTAACGATCTTCAGACTGCAACCCCACAAGCAACCTGCATACAATACGCAGATGATTCGACCCTTATCTGTTCTGCACCATCCACTACAGAACTGATCTCACTGACCCAAAATATCTTTAATACTGTAGAAACATGGTTTTCTAAACGGTTTCTCCTACTAAATGCCAAAAAAACAAAACTCCTCCTCTTCTCCCCCACCACTCGGTCGCCCCCTTTAAACTTTACCATTTCCTCAAATAATGGTACTATCATCTCACCTGATCCAACTACAAAACTTTTAGGAATAACCATTGACAATAATCTCTCCTTCGATCAGCACATTAACAACAACATCAAGTTAGTTAACAGAAAAATAGGATCCCTATATCGTATCAAACCTTTTCTAACCCCGGCAACTAGAACCAAGATTGCACAATCTCATCTTTTATCAACTCTCCTATATGCCTCCCCTATTTATACAAACCTTAAGAAAATTAATCTTAACAAACTTGCAACTTGCTATAACAACATTGCTCGCTTCGCCACTAGTAACCCCTTTAGGACCCACCATTGTATAAACCTAAAACTACTAGGCTGGCTTGAATTCCAAAACTACCTTATAATTCCTCAACTCACTATTGCCCATAATATATTACACCTACCTGACAACACCCCAATACTCTCTCAACTTTTAATCCCTTACAACAATCTTAACTCACTTCGCTTCTCTAGTAAACTCATGACAAGATCTATAAAAGCAAACAACACAGCAGTTGATTCTCGATTCACTAACACAATAGGTAGAAGTTGGAATCTCTTACCTAGTGACATAACTCTGACTACATCCCTGCCACTTTTCAAACAGAAAATTAAACTGTACTTCCAAAATCATTGGCTTTGTTCCTGCTGTACACCTGACTAACCATCTTCTCTCACTCTGTTTCTCCTCCACTCTTTTCATCTCTTCCTTATTCAGTTCTGTTCCTATTATTTTTAGACATTTAAGTATGTACATATTTTGTACAATTGTTGCTATTTAAGAACTGCATATTGTAAATTTGATTCTCTTTGAAAGCATCTTTCATTTTTTTTGTTTTTGTAATTCTGATTTAGCTATATCTTAGAGTAGTCAACTTTTATGTAATGTACTTAGTATATAGTGGAGCTTTTCTCCTCGGGCCTCTGCTGAAAATGGACATGTATCCAGCCAGACTAGCCCGGTCAACAAATGTAAAATAAATAAAATAAATAATTGCAGCCAACACAGCCAATGTGCACTATCATCAGCCAATGACATGCAACCACTGCACAATATATAAGGCCTTCATGTACATTAGGGACCCTTTCTGATATATTGTGCTAGACATTACTAGGGTGAGGAGACTATATAGTTGCAGAGAGCAGGTCTCTAGCAGAAACCTTTACATAGAGATGTGTGTGCTACAGGCTGCAGCTGCTGCTGCAGGCAATAAACATAGGCAGAGAGAGTGAACACTTTGGAGAACAACAAGCTGTAGGAGTAACTGTGGGAGCTGTGTTAGCTTGTTGTGAGGCAGAGCTATGTGAGGCTACCCTTTCCACTCCAATTAAGACATGTATATAAGGTAAGGCCAGTTAACAGTATCACTAACAGTGTACTAGGCAACATGTTTGGGGTGTTCTTGAGTAAGATGGGGTATAAATATAAGAATATGCCCACCATTTGGGCAACTGCCAGGCCATGTGTTATAGCCTGGTAGTAGTTTGCAGCATGTATGAGAGTAGGCCTTGTTACAAGAAGGAACTTTCAATGTGCAGGTTAGTTGTGCAGCTGTATAATCTGCAGATTGACTTTGGATGTATTGTGTGGTACAATGTAATATTAGTGGCCATAATTTTTATTACCTGCATTGACATTCTCGGTGAAGGCATATTAATGCATGAAGTGACACTTTATGCACATAGTTTTGCTATAGGGATATGTGAATTATGTTCCGACCTGCAGGCCTGTGACTTCCATCAGTAAAAAGCAGACATGTCATTTGAAATGCATTGTGTGGATAAAGTGTGCATGACTCAGTCACTAATTGCTGCCTCTACAATACTGTATATTCACTTCTACACACCACGGGATTTGAACCCACGACTGTGTGTGGCAAAATATACTGTTTGCAAGGTGGTTAACAGACTGAGACACTGAGTTATTGTTACAACAACTGTATTTTCAATTTATATGTGCACACATAGAGGCTGTGACATACATTTTCTGCATCCATCAGTATGTGCATGGCTTTATATAGATATATTTGTACACCAGAGTCCCAGTTGAACATGTATTTTGCCATTAATGTCTTAGCAGGTGTCTTTCTACATGTTGCTGCTGAAGGGCACATTTAGTTGCTATCACAGGCCTCACATAGTGGTATACTATTGCACCACAGCCCAAGGTACACTCTCATTTTTTCTATTACTTTTTAATCAAGTTTGCACGGTGCAACAAGCAGCTCTGCTGATACATGCATAATGACTGTAACTGGCAATTGCTATGTTTTGTTTAAACCACTTGCTTTAATTAAGAGTTGTGTGGTGTAGCAGGTTAATGCAATGAGCCACAGGTATGATGGTCTTGGGTTCAAAATATGGCACAGGTGTTTATTTTGTAAGTGGGCATTGCAAGTTTAAAAACACATATAGTCAATAATTTAGCTGAGCTTAGTGAAGCTGTGCGATGCAGTGCATCGCACAGCAACACACTAAAAAAATTATAAAGAAAAGAAAATGTGGAGATTGGAAAGTGGTGAAATTGGGGTGCAAGCAAGGGGTAAAACATAGTGAAGGCAGGTAGTGATGTGCAGGAAGGGCGTAGGAAAGAACCATAGCTATCCATTTCTTGTACAGCAACAACTGTAGACTTTGACAGAATTTGTAGATAAATTTGGACACTCAACCCAAGAGACAGGGGTGTGGACAACATAACTGCCTTGTCAAGCCAATTGGACCAAATTATGTGTGTCCAGTGGACACTTGTGCGAAATGGAGATATGTATGTGATGATTTTTTTTTTTTTTTTGAGACAGGCACACATTTTTTTTTTAAGGTGAAGGCGGAATGTTGGGGAAGGGACATAATTACATGTGGGGGGTAAACTGGGTAGGTGAGGATGCATTTTCAGACAGACAAGACAGCAGACAGGGGCAGTATGTGACACATGAGGGGTGAACACCTTGGATAGGGAGGGTGTTGTGGAATCCAAGTCTCATGTGTCTCCAGATGGCACCAAAATGACTCACACCCCCCATGGGACTATTGGCACTGCTCCTTCACTGCCTCAGGGGTAGCAGTGCTGGAGACTGGGCACTGGGGAGAGGCTGCTCCACCAGGTCAGCCAGCACGCCATCAATCCAGTACAGGTGGCAGTCAAACCCATGGTATACTATCCTACACACCAAGACTTGCAGATCACCCTGGGTGACAACTTCCCCTTCATCACTGCTCCCAGAGGTGGGCAGGCCTTGTCATGTGGGGTGGTACTACCTGACACAGCAGGTAGTGCAGGGGCAGCAGAGGGGTCCACACTGGTCTGGGTTTCAGACCTGCTGGCATCTGATGCCATGGTCGGTTGAGGGAAGGTAGGCAGATCAGCCAGATCCATCCTACATTGATGTGCTGTGGTAATTGAGGTATAGTAATAAGTTAAGGTTAGTAATAACTAAACCATTGTTAGTATTACCAGAATGGAACATCATTTTTACTAATCCAAATACATATTAGTGTATATTATATGCAACAGAACAGTAAATAACATAACAGTCAGTATGCTAACAGCTTGCCAGTAAGAAAGTATACCATAAGGACAACAAAACAGTTAGTTTAACAAAATATGTTAATATTGAATTGTAATAACACATAGCAATAGTACATCACATTTTGCAAAAATATAGTTAGTTTAACAAAATATATTTATATTAAATCATAATAATAAATAATAATAGATAAATGACGATAAGGTTTGGGGCGAGAGGGAGGGAAACAATCTATTAATCACAATGGAGACTATATCCCTGAAAACACCTATAATAGATACTCTACAGTCAGGTAGTGTCAGTTTTGAGTACAGTGGCTACAATTCTCCTATAGCTAATATAGCACATACATGCATCTCAAGCTGTTAGCATGGGTCAGTATGGGCCGAGCAATAACAAATGCAGGTACACAAATACACATAACACTTTCACATAATGTGGATTTCTATAACTACCAAGGTGTTCAGTAAGTGGAATTTCTAATACATTGATTCCAGATAATCACATTTCTAGTAATCCTATGACAAACAGATTATGCAGTTTTAATTACATTGCATGAAATGATGACACTTGAGAGGAATGTTTGTGTACAGTACATAAACTAGACATCCATCATGCCTTAGCTGGCAGGCATGGGAATAGACGCCAATAGCTATGACTGCAGGGGACACCTTCAAAAAATGTAACATTGACTCCAGCAGCCTAGTATGGACAAGCTAGGAATACAGGCATTCTGGGAATATGTAGACAGATGTTTTTAGGAATCAACAATGCTTCTAAACACTTTATTGGTATTTGGTATTGCTGATAACTGTCTGTGAAGTCCACACAATATCTGCACATAGAATGGGCAACCTCACACATATACCTTTATTACCTTAAGCAGGAGGAACAGAGAGCATTATGTGACCAATATTGACCTGGAGACAGTCTTGGACTGTACTTTGAGTTAAACAATAAAATTTGCATGCCATTAATTTATCATTCTACAGCTATTACAGTGTTATACTTGACTGCAGCAACCTTACCATAGACAAACAATGCATACATCTCTACTGCAATGGTTATGACAACACAATCCTGCTGTACACCATTTTGCTTACTGTTATTGGTATTGTTTATGGTTTATTGAAATTCAGTTATTATTGTTCATTTATTGCACTGCAGCTCTATATTGCACTACAGTTTTTATTGTGTATACTTTATTGCAGTAAATGTTTTACTCTCTTTCTTATTGCACTACAGTTAGCATAATAAATCCATACATACCACACTCATGGCATAGCCTGGCCAGGCGCCCATCATGGGACTTGACATTTTGAGCCCTCACAGCTGCAGCTGTTGAGAGAGAAGCACACCATTACGCATACCAATTTTGCAGACATTCAGCTTGCATATTAGTAAAACAGTGGAAAACATACTTACATATTTGTGGGGCATTCCCAGCTCTGACTTCTTAGACTGAGGTGTTCAAGGTTCCCCTCTTTCTTCTCTTCAGGTCATTAAAATAGTGAAGACACTGCTCACCTGTGCAGGGGATACAAGTAGCACTGGTGTGTTTCCTGACCAACCAGTCCCAGGCCTCTGTCTTACACTATGAGCCATGGAAACTGCCCTGCAGCACCCTGGGTTCATGATTTTTTACCAGGAGCCCAACAAAGACCCTGGACTCCTGAAACCCCCATCTTTGCACCCAAAAGCATGTACCTTCACCAGCACCACCTGCCTTATCACCAGTTGATCAGACTTCAAAGTCTGTTGCAGAATTCCCACCTATTGCACCTAATATTGGCTGTTTTCCCACTTTTACAAGTCACTGAACACCATTCAAAAAAGTGCCACTTTGCTTAGCATCGTGAAAACTAGCTAATCACAGCTAAGCAGTGTGTGAAAACTCGTACAACCGAGGGTTTGGCTAAGCTTAGCACTGTGTAAACAAAAGTAGCCATTAGCATGTTTAAGCAGTATTCAGCACAGTGCAGCTGTCCCATATTTCACAAATTTGTTTTTAAAATTAACCATGTATAATAAATTAAGTTACAGACATCTTATCACTACTACGAACCCAGGACCTACTAAGCATTAGGCTGTATCTCTACCCATTTGGCTACTTGGATATTATGAAAACCACTATACCTTCACATATACTACTGGGCTACCTGTTAGCATTACTAAGCACTGCAGCGTGCCACCCAAATGCACATAAATACACCTAGGCATAATTAACTGCATCTGGTTCCTATTTTTAGATATCTAGCAGCTGTCGGCTATGTATGTATGACTGTCATTCAGCTCTGCAGTGCTCCATGTGGCACAAACAACAATTAGAAAAAAAAAGAAAAAATATTTAAAATAAGAAAAATATGTAATTATAATAATTAATGACATCCCGTTTCTATTTATAGATGTTTGGCAGGTGTCAGGTCTCTATATGTGAGCACAGCTTGATGATATATTCTCTCTCCTTTTGGGTCCCTCTAATTAGCAATGAAAACATACCAATGTCCCAGTGTAACAAAACTTTGATCTGAGGACTGTAAATAATCTTCAGTTATACCTTCTCTATCTTTACATTTATTTTCACATTGCCCTGAACCCTTGTATATATTATCATATATTTTACTAAAGTCTCGAAATACTTTATTTCATTGTCTGGTGTCCCATGATTCTTATCAATTGTGGCTAGTGGTAATGATTCAGCTTTATGCATTGGCTTTGTAAAATTTCTTCTGAATACCAATAATTTTAAAATGCAAGTTGTTATCACGAAAATAATAAGGTCTAATAATAAGATTATAGCGACTATAAACAAGAAGTACTTTAAAATATTTCCTGCTATCCAGAGAAAAGATTAATTAACCATGACCACTGTGAGCTGTCGGATTCTTTGGCATGTGAAAGTTCAGCAACTTTCTGACTTATCTCTAAATGACTACATATGGCACCAGTATTAACAGGAATAAATGAGCAGCACTCTGTTTCGTTTAACATGTTTTGATGAACACGCATGTATCCTTTTTAGAAGTGAGGGTGAATTTTGAAATCAAGTACTAAGCATTTCAGTAGCACCAAACTGTACTTTGCAGTCAATTGTTGAATAATCAAATTAATGAACTCACGGGTAGAATTACTCAAAATTTCTAAAAGCATAGACAACTTTCTAAGCTCCCATATTGACTTCACTGCCCGATAAGAAGGTATAATTCCTGCTCAGGAAATGACTGCATTACCAAGTTCTATGTGAGCAAGCGCTCTAAAAGCAGTCTTCTGAACAGTAGTACGATAAACCCAGGAGGCATCTTTTTTTCCAACTGGGTTTTGAATGGTTTTAGTGTCTGTCCTGCGACAAGCATTATGAATTTTTCCTTCAGGTAAAACCACCATATGTTGTATAGCTGGAATAATACAACCTATTTAATAACAACCAGGCCATTCTCAAGAAATTAGGGATAAGCTTGATTTCTAAAAATGTAGAAATATTTCTGTAGTGCTGCCCTGCCCAGTCTTGCCCTCCAGTTGCATCATAGATTCTCCAGCTGAAATTGCACTATTTCCAATAGAAAGTCTGCCAGTTTTACGATAGAGAACATGTCTTTTAACAATCATTAATAAATGAAGTGGCGTTACTGTAAAGGGGCAGAAGCATGTTTAGTCTTTTGATTTTTAGCAAGAAAGATAAGGCAGATTGTAGTATGAAGCTTTGAATCAGTTACTGGTACAGGAATCAATAATGTGCAGTAGGTATTTGTGCACAAACCAGTAGTTATTACATTAAGTGACTGTGCATAAGTATGCAAGGGGGGCAGGAAAAAGTATCAAATCTAGGGCGCCATTCAAGTGTTCTTGATTTGACTCTAACCAAGTACCTGTCTCTATTTACAGTTACAATGGTTACAGATGATGCACTCATTGTTCTGAATGGCTAAAACAAATTAAGAAAAATTATAATGAAGATCACAGTAACTGTCCCAATACTAAGTTCATAGGGAACAAAATCATGTTGGGGCAGGAGGGGGATTTGGAGAAACTATAAATGTGAATGTTTAATTGTCTGTACACGGTTCATTTGAAGTCAGTCATCAAACAATCTTTGACTAAAAGCATTAATTGAAGATGATTTTGCAAATTAGTTTTGAGCAATGTCTATGTCAGTGTCCAAAAGGAATGATGAATCTGCAATGTTGAATTCAGAAGCAAGAAAAAATGTCTGTATTGGAGAAGAATCACTGTAGTTTACTTCGGACAAACATGAAGTAGCAGAGTCATATCATTTCAATTCCTGATCTGACAGAAAAGGTAACTTACAGGCATTTATTTCTGGATTCTGTCTAAATGGCAGATGTGGAGTCAAGTTGAATAGCAACAATTCATAGCTGTGTCTGGATTTGGGGTAAATGGCAAAATGTCAGTGGGTGTCATTTTTGCATCTAATGATGTCCCTGGACTTTCATCTGGTTCTACTGGTGATAGAGTCTGTTGGTTCATGTGGAATGATGTAAACTGAATCTTGGCTTTACTCATCACAAGGCAGGCTTTTCTTGATATCTGACACAGGGATCTATGTCGGGAGGCCCTCACAACAGATATCAATAGCAGTTGTGAACAAAACCAAGTATGGTCCTTTGTATCTGGGACTAAATGAGTTTCTTTCGGAGTGTTCTTTAATGCAGACAAAATCTCCAGGCTGTAAATCATAATTGTTCTCTGTAGGTCATCGGACTGCATGCAGAACTGTTTTGTGGTAATTCTGCAAAATATAGCAAGGAGATTTGCAATACAAAAGTATGGACTCATCAATGTACTGCAATTCTAATACACTTGGGAAGGGGCATAATGAGCATTCTCAAGGATCAGCCCATGATGATGTCATTAGGGGACACTTCTGTAGTGGTAGTAACTGCACTTCTTATGCTAAATGAAGCTAAGGGCAATGCTTCTGGCCATTTGAGACCAGGTTCCTCACAAACGTTAGCTAATCGGTTCTTAATGCTTTGATTAGCTCTTTCCACTGTTCATGTAGCTTGGGGTATATAAGGACAGTGGAACTGCAATTTAACATTCAGAGTTTTATAAATCTGCTCTATTACTTGGCTAATAAAATGAATATCCTGATGTGATTGAATACAACAAGCAACACCAAATCACATAATTAATTCAGTTAAGAATTTCTTGTCTACTGTTCTAGCATATTGTTCATACAGAGATATGCCTCTACCTATCTACCTATCCAGAAAAAAAAATGTCAACAATGTCTAATGCATACCTACATTTTTGCACATGAGGAAGCTCAATAAAATCCTACTGCAGATAACAAAATAGTCCCAAGGCTTTTTCAGTGATTGAATATAGGCAGGTATTGACTTATGCACATTAGTCTCTAAAAAAACACAGATATTTACAAAACTTTGAACAACTTCTGAAAGATGAGGAGAGTACCAATCAGTGGAAATTTGTTTTACTAAAGCATTTTACCCAAATAAAAAGGTAAATGGTAGGCTCTTACCAATTAATTAAAGACATTTTGTGGGGCTACTAGTCTTCCATGCGAGTGGTGCCACAAAAGGTCCAAAGATCGATTGCAGGAATTGCTTATCCATCTCTTCTCTTTTTGATTCTGAAAAAATAATAACTCCTGTACAGAAAAAAATTGTTGTTAGTTTCATGCAGTTGCTGCAAAAAGATAGCTTGAACAGAACAAGACAATGTAGTTTGTCATGCTGCCATATATGCAAAAGTGTTACCGTTACATTCAAAGGAATTGCCTGCTTTATGTATGGCACACTTTGCCATCACAACTTCCTTTGGTAATAATAATAAAGCATCTAGTAAATTACGAACATAAACAGTATTTTTAATAACAGTCTCCGCTGATGTTAAATAACCTCACTCTTTCTAAAATGTCCCAAAACTATGGAGGACTCCATAAGCATAAAAAAAACCTGTGAAAATTGTTACTGGCTGATCTATGCCAGTCTTATAGGCTTCAGTATTAGCTACAAACTTGTCTACTTGAGCAGGCACATTTCCATTTACTTGTCCAGTTAACAAAATTCTGTCCTGTGTACAAATGGAAAAGGCTGTTCTGAGTTCACGATCGTCTTTCCAAATGCAGGAGCCATCCATGAAAAGAATTATATCTGGATTCTGCAAAGAAACAACTTTCAAATCTAACCTAGGTGAAAGCACAGGGTTAGTAATACCTATGCAGTCATATGGTTCTGCTTCATCCGTTGTAGGAAATAAGAAGCAGGGTTAAGTAGTGGACATTGAAAAATCTGTAAAGAAGAATTATTAAGTAATGACAGTTCATATTTAGACAATCAAGCTGCATATAAGTATTGCATTTCAACCATCAATAATGATGTTTATATTGAATTTGGAACTACCATGTAAGTCTCCTACCCAAGAGTTAGAGCAGCCACCATTTCTACTAAGTTTAGCATTGCAGCCACTGCTCTAAGGCAGTAGAGGAGGGTTGCAGCTTCAGGATCAATATTTGTGCTGAAAGAAGCAATAGGTTTGTCACCCCCATTTCTACATTGCATTTATTTATTTATTACATTTTTTTATTGCATTTGTTTACCGGGAAAGTCCACTAGGTCATAAAGTGCACATTTTTAGTGGAGGCCCAGGGAGAAAAGCTCCACAGAGATATAGACATACAATTTCATAAATCACAACAGTAAAATGCATACAATGTGATGAAAATATAAATACAACCTAACAGTTTTGTCATATTTATACTGATAAAGCTCAAGTAACAATGTGATATATACAGTTTCTTAGAAGAAAACACACATACCAATAATAACTGATTAAACGGCCTAGGAGTTTGGGTAAAGAAAGAAAAGGGAATGTACTAGAGTAAATCTAACTACTGGCAGTACAGTGTGATTGTTGATAGAGGTACTGCAACAGTGCTAAAATATCAATTGACAATGTGTTTGTGTGAGGGTACAGTGGAGGGTTAGCTGTTAAGGAGATACAGGAGATGGTATAGGTGGTGGAAAGGGTAGAAGACAGCAAAGGTGGGTGTTGAGCAGGGACAGGTAAAAGTCAAGTAATGGGTTGAGAGGAATTAGCACAAGAAAATAGCCAATGGGAGGAGAGGTAGAGTTTCAGACACTTTTTAATGATTTGGGTATTGCTAGTAGATCTAAGTGAGGGTGGGAGAGAGTTCCATAGCTTAGAAGGGGAAAAGGAGTTGAGTCAGTGGCCAGCAGTAAGGTTGGGTTTCTCTACCTGTAGAAGCATTTAATTTTCAGAGTGGAAGGATCTATTGTGGTGGTATAGTTTAAATAGATTAGAAAGGGCTGGGTAGCTGGATGGGTTGTGAATTAGTTTATGGGCTGTAGTTAGTGGAATATAAATGAGGAGATGAGGTAGTTCTAGTCAGTTCGGTAGTCAAAGAGCGGTGCAATGGTGGGATAGGGGTTGTCCACCTGTAACTAACCTTGCAATTTTATTATAGCATGTTTGTAGCTTGGATTTTAGACTGGTCTGAGTGTTTGTAAAGAGAGAAGCACCATATAGAAGAGAGGGAAGAAGGAAGGAGGAGGCAAGCGATTGTTTGGAAGAGTAGTTGAGATACGTTCTGTGACGTTATAGCATGCCCAGTTTCTGGTGTACTTTTTTAATGTCATTGTGAATGTGCATGGCAAAAATTAGGTGTTCATAAATGGTGACACCTAGAAGTTTGGTATGAATGACAACCTCAATAGAATTGCTGTCATGGGAGTGAATGGAAAAAGTGTCCTTGTGAAAGGAGTCAGATTTCTTAGCTTAGTTTTTTGGGGGTTTAATGCTAAATGGTTGCATGACATCCATAATTTGGTGGAGCTGAGGGCTGCTTGGGTAAGTTTCTGAAGTTCTTGTGGGGAGTTGGCAGTACACATGATAGTAAAGTCATCCGTTTATTGGATGATTGTGGCTTGAGCGAGACTAGAGTGGAGGTTGTTGATAAAAATCCTGAAAAGTAATGGGTCCAATATGGACCCTTGTGGAACACCTGTAGTCGTGTTAAGGAATGGAGAGAAGGAGTTTAGCCATTTTGTGGCTTGTTGCCTGTCTAAGAGTTAGTTAAAAAATCAGTTTAAGGTGGATGGAGAGATAAATATGTTTGATAATTTTCTTTGAAGAAGAGCGAGGGAGATAGTATCAAAGGCTTTGGACAGATCAAGAAATAGGGAGGAGGCAAGTTGGCTGGCATCACGGGCCCAATTGATAGAGTCACAGAAGGAAATAAGAGCAGAAGTGGTGCTGTGGCCTGAAACCATGCTGGTCTGAAACCATGCTGGGTTGGTGATAGTATACTGTTATCAAGTAGGTAGGTAAGGAGTTGACTGCGGATACATTTTTCAAGAAATTTAGAGATGGGGAAAGGTTGGCAATGTACTGGATGTTGGAGACATCTATGTTGTTACCGCCTTTGTGGAGTGTGAGGATAAAAGCTTTTTTCCAAATAGAAGGGGCATAAGACTCACGGATGGATCTATTAAGAAGTTTGCTAATAGGGTAAGTTATGGAATCTGTAGCTTTTTGTAGGAATTCTAGAGGCAGGTTGTTGGGAGCATTGGTGCATGCTTTTAATTTCAGAAGTAGTTTCTTTACCACAACTGTTGGAATTGGGGCTAGTGAGAAGTTGGGACAATGTGCATGGGAGGTAATAGTGCAGGTGGGTTGGGTTGGTAGGGTAGAGTGGTAGAAAAGCTGGTAGTGAGATTAGCTATAACATCAATAAAATAAGTGTTGAAAAGTGTATCATTTCTATGTTTTTTTTTTCCTGGGTCATGGCAGAGGTTAGTTTCTGATCCAGGGTGTAGAAGGTTGTTGATTCTGAAATAAGATGGTCCAAGTACTGAACTTGTGACTTCCATAACTGCAGTTTGTCTTTGTCAACTTTGAATCCTAATTCTGCTAACTGAAACAAAAGAAAAATAGTATCCTGTTTACAGTCATTCAAAGTTCTTGAAGCTGGAAGCAAGTCATCGACATTCTGAACTAGAGTAGACACAAGAAATGTTACTCTTATCTAGCTGCTGTTTCACTTCTCTAGAGAAATGGGTGGGGAATTCTATATATCTTTATGGCAATTTATTCCAGGTATACTGTTGCCCTCCATATGTAAATGCAAACAGATATTGGCTATCTGGATGTATAAGAATAGTAAAGAAAGGAGATAAAATATCTGTCACTGAGAAAGTTATAGCATCTGATGGAACAGAACTCAGTATTGCTGTAGGATTAGGTTCAACTAGAAATATTGGTACTACTGTTACATTCACTGTGAACAAATCTTGTAGAAATCTATATTTATTTTTCCTGGTATCTTGACTAGTAAAATAGGAGTGCTACAAGAAATGTGAGTTGGGGCAATGATACCTTGTTGTGATAAGGCAGAAATAACAGGATCAGTTCCTTTTTCTGCTGTGTTAACAAAAGGATACTGAACTTCCATAGGCAGACACTCCAAGGTTTTAATGCTATGTGCACAGGCTCAGAGTTTTTTGTGAGCCCTGCCCTACCTCATTCTCATGGGTTGTCCAGAGCAACAGAGGGATTGTTTGTAATTCTTCCAGATAAGCATTTTTTACATTTTGCTCTTAAGGTAAAACAGCAAAAGGGTGTCTTTATCTGTATAAATAGCATTTGAATATAATCCTAAGGGTACATTAGCAATGTTTATAAATACATCGTCTGGCATGCAATAAGCAGTAGATCTCAAGTTATACAATAATTATCTACCAAACAGTTCTAAAGGGGAAGAATTTCCTACGATAAACGCATGCTGATGTTTTAGTGGAGCAGTTTGAATAGGAAATGGTTTCATTTCTGGGTAGTCTAAAGGAACTCAGGACATGCTCACACCCTGAACTGTATGTTCTAAAAGTGGAAGGAGTTCAGAATTTACTGATGTAATCATAGGTCTAGTAGCTCCTTTATCAATGATGACTGAGATAGATGAATGCTGCACTGTAACACTGAAAAAAAGAAAGTCAAGGTCAGTTGGCACTAAGGGAAATACTTGTGGTTCCTGCTCATGGCTGTTGTAATGGTTTTGTTGCCTTGCTGTGATAACCAAGCAGTATTCCACACAGGAGGGCTTCGTTCAGTCTGATGTGGTACTTGAACTTTTAGTGAATCCACTTGGTATCCAGACAATGGGCGTTCATTTCACCAATGCCCAGTCTGATCACAATTAGAACAACTGTTTAAATATGACACAGCTTGCAGTGACTGTGGTGAATCAAGGGAATAATAATTTTACTGATAATGTTCTGGGGTTGTTGTTGGAAAAATCAGAATCTACTTCTCCCAGAGTTTCTTCTTCCCCTTCCCCTCCTTCATTAGTATATAATTGTTTAAGAGGGATATCTACTAACCTTTTGTTTGCTCTTTTTCTTCCCTGTGTATTTTTCCTGCTACATATGATGCTTGATTCACAATTTCATGAATGCCCAAACCTGGCAAGTTCAAACAAACTTTTGTAATTTGTTCTTGTACAGGTGGTAACTAAATCGCTGCAAAAGCTGTTGACAGCCCACTGGCTGCTATGCCATCTGTAGGCTCTGGATGCCCACAAAAGGCTTCAACTGTATCTATTATGCATTGCAAATAAGCATCAACAGACTTGTTTTCCTTCTGTACAACAGCTTTAGTTCTTGACTTATTAGTGGTTGAGCAGCATGCTGTGGTAATACATTTTTATATAAGTTATTTCTGGCAGCGTGAAATCTATAATCTGTGTGATTTGGGTTATTATTGCCAATATTCAATTTTTCCAATATCTTTCTAAAACTATCAGGGGATGTGGATGATTTTAATACTGCTTTTAAATCTTTGATAGTAGGTTTTTTTAATTGTACATGTCCTTCTGAGATATTTGCATATTTTGCCAAATGAGTTATAATGGGAGGGAAAGTATCTGCGATGGCTTGATAATCCACTGTAGTCCATGGTCGTATTTCTCATATGGAAGGTACAGCCTTGCTATCTTTAACTGTTGCTGGATTTGCTACTTCTTAAAATGGATGCACTTGTGTTGGAGGTATATTAGAATCAGTGAAGGAATCAGAATCTGGTCCTTTCTCTGCATTTTGTTTGTCAGGAGGTGTGTACTGATATTCCTCCACTTCTCTAACAATTGGAAACTGTGTAAGAATTTGCTTGATCTTTTTCAAAGTGTTAGTTTTTAGTGGAGAACTTTTATTTCAAAATCTTTTTATGTTTCTCATGTGCTTAGCATTAGCTCTGTACTTGGTGTTTATGAAATGTTTGTTTTCCTTTATTAGCTATTCACATTATGATTGGATTTGTGGGTGTTACTGTGGATGCTGGATATCACTGTTGATGGAATCTAGTGTTATAAAGCAATGCAGAAAAATGCTTAGAAGTGCTGGAAGTGACCTGGGCTTTATCTTGGGGAGTGGTAATTGTTTCTTCAGTATTTACTTCCACATGCCGTCCTTGGGAGGGAGAATTGTCAGCTTCTTGTATCACAGGTGGGTCATAAGATGGAGGGAGCGCAGATGGCAACAGAGGTCATTTATTGTCTGATGATCCTGGGTGTTTGACTTTTAACTTTTCTAATTGTCTTTATGGATACATACCACAGGAATGGGATTTATCATCTGTGCATTTCTGAAACAAATTTACTGTTCTATTAACCACCTGCAGCTGTGACTTTATTTAATCTAGCTGAATTATATTTTGAACTTCTAACTACAGATTCCTTTTCCTTATTTTTGGCTTCTTCTTGAAGACATTAAAAATAGACCAGTTAGAGGCTGGCTGGTATCTTATTGCCATTCTGCTTCAGTGTATGTTTTTAAGTTTTGTAAAATTGTGTTTATCAAAAGCTCTTTTTTTTCCAGAAACTGTGATGTACTATCATTTTTAATGAGTTTAGACCATGCTACCAAATAACTACAGCTGTCTCTTCCATATTTATTGAAAATATACCTGTGTGGTGTCCCGTACTCTGGCTCTTTTAAATCACTTGTACTGGTGTCCATTACAAAAAAACACTCTCATACCAAAGAGATAGATATACAACCATAATTATAATAGACAACTATAATTATAATTAACTCTTATTCCCAATAAAGGAATATTTTCTGTTCCTTTTTCTTTATATTTGATTAGAACCCACTCTCAAGTCTGAGAAGGATTCTCTGTCCTTGTATTTATTGGTTAGACCCAGTTAGCACATACACAATGAAATTATGCTTTTAATGTGGTTGATCACACATAAACATCCAATATCTCTGACACATGCAATTTACCCTCTCAAATGCAACCAAAGCTAGTGGAGAAATTATTAGTAAAATGTATGTGTGCAGAGCTTAAACTCTGCTGAGATTTACAAAGAAGCTGCATACTGATACATCAGAAACTTGCCTGACAAAAGCAGCACACAAACGGGTCAGAAATCCAAGTAGACAAGGCATCAGGCTGTTATGGTACCCAAGAACTTTCACACTAGACAGTTCAGTAGAGAGTAAGGATCTCCTTTATTACAAAGAAAAGCAAACACATATTAATAGCCATTAATAACCTCTTGTATCCCCTATATGAATGCAATAATGTAGTCATTGCCCATTCAGCCCCCACAACTTGTCCACAACTGGGTATGAGGGCCCATTCCCCTCCCCAGATTTCAACACCAAGAACTTCTACTACTCTGAAAAATAATTCTATGGTGGGGTCTTGTCCAGTCTGTTCCTTACAAAGATTCATATTTCTCTGAATAAAATAATGATATAGCAAATCACCTGTATATTGTTCAGGTTAAATTTTAAAGTAGTTCACAGCGTACTATTTCTCTAACGCAGTGCATTGTTTAGTTGTTTAGTTGTTTTTGTCAATCTTTGTTAAATGAGTCATATGTATTCAACATGCGACTGTGCCCCCAAACTAAGTCTTAAAAATGCCTGTGAGGATCAGTGCTCTACTCTGCTTTGGAAAGTTTAAATAAATCAATAAACAGTTGTCTTGAAACACTGGTCTGTTTATATCTATGATCTGCACAGCACAGCAGACATTTGATTAGATATTT
This sequence comes from Protopterus annectens, assembly GCF_019279795.1. Lineage (NCBI taxonomy): Eukaryota > Metazoa > Chordata > Ceratodontiformes > Protopteridae > Protopterus > Protopterus annectens. The sequence goes on from NC_056732.1 coordinate 877,644,529, forward strand.
TTTACTATGTTATCTCTAATGAAACAGGGGGACAGAATGAACAAAAATAGTTGGTTGTCCTGCCATTATTCTGTCAATAGTAATCAAATATTGTTGTGTGAAAAACAGTAATATACCTCTGATAAGTCAATGCCAAAATCTGTCTTTGTTTTGAGTCAACCGTTTTACATTACTGCCTAGGAGACTACTAAAGGCAGGTCTTCAACTGTTAACTGTGCAACCCATGAGCTCCTCAGACCTTATGAATGCCCTACTGCTGATTCGCTATGAACCAGTGAATGCATGTCTCTGCAAATATTCTCAAATGATGACAAAGTAATAACTTCAGTAGGATATGACCATCCAAACACTGGTAAGACATTGCTGAGAGAAGTAATTGTTTGAATAAGAAAATCACTGCTGATGCCCAGCAAAATATGTAGCAATAGTATTGATTAACATTAGGTTGTCAAGGCAGATGTGAAGTACATATTTACCTTTATTAGCCAGGGCGGAATATTTTACAGCATGAAACACTGAGCTCTTTCATCCAATTAGGAATATATAAAACAGTAACGCAAAGCATAAACACAGAAAAAAAAATATCTGTCTATAAAATGGAATGATTGGTCTCATTTATTTTCCAGTGATATTTTTTCCCAGCTAATATGCTATCTGAGTCATTTTCTAACACAGTCATTTGAGTCAGTGTGTTGAAATCATTTGTCTACATGACATGCCTTGGTACTGTCTGTTTAGTCAGTCACTTGCTTATTTGTACCATAGATAAAAAGTTAATTAGGGAAAATAAATTAATTACACAGTGGGTGAATAACATATGCTAGATATTTATTTCAGCAGTTAGTATTCAATATATGGGAAGAACTAGAGCATAAATGTTCAAGACAGTGAGATATAGGATATGAATGAATTATGACAACTGGGACTGATTCTTCTAAACTCAGAATAAGCATTCCAAGGTCACTACATAAGTCTGCAATGTATATTTAATACCCTTTACTCACTTAACAAAGGGTGACATAAATAAAATGCTTCATTTAAGTATAACATCATTTTGTCAAAATCATAACCAATATATGGATCATCATCTTTTGGCTGTTCCCGTTAGGGGTCGCCACAGAGGATCATCTGTTTCTATTTCTTCCTGTGTTCTGCATCTTGCTCTGTCACACCAACCACCTACATGTCCTCTCTCACCACATCCATAAACCTTATCTTAGGCCTTCCTCTTTTCCTGTTACCTGGTAGCTTCATCCTTAGCATCTTTTTCCCACTATACTCAGCATCCTTCCTCAGCACATGTCCAAACCAAAGTAATCTTGCGGCTCTATATTAGAACATCGAACATTCAAAATGTCGACTGTTCTAATATTGAACCCTACCAATCGAAAATACCAAACATCAAACATTCAGAACAGTGAATTTTTTCCTAGGGAAAAAAAATCGCTGTTCCAAAACACATATACACAACACATGCACACCAAACATACAGCAATCCACAGACATACATCAAAAATCTTACACCTAACCCTACACTAAACTATACACACACCAGTAACTATCCATTTACCTTAACCCAAACCCTAACCTTAAGGTCCGTCACTATCGCACACTCACCTCACCTGTGCCCTAACCCCAACTCACCTAACCCACCCTAACCCTCATGTCCACACAATCTCACACATACCTAACCCGTGCCCTAATCCTAACTCACCTAACCTGCCATAACCCTCATGTCCATACAATCGCACACATACCTAACCCGCACTCAATCACACACTTACTTAAACCCGACCCGTAACTTTCCAACAGAGTGCTAAAAATACCAAAGCAACAGAAACGGACAACCGAATTCTTTCCTTAGGAAAGAATTGGGTTTTCTGCTTCTTCGATATTTTCAGCGTTTGCTGAAAATGGGTCGATATTAGAACACTCAACATTTTAAATGTTCAATGTTCTAATATAGACCCAATCTTGCCTCTCTGGCTTTGTCTCTAAACCTTCCAACCCGAGCTGACCCTCTAATATACTTATTCCTGATCCTGTCCACCCTTGTCACACCCAGTGCAAATCTTAACATCTTTAACTCTGCTACATCCAGCTCTAATCCCTTCCTTTTTGTCAATGCCACTGTCTCCAACCAATATAACATAGCTGGTCTCACTACCCTCTTGCAGACCTTTCCTTTCACTCTTACTGGTACTCATCTGTCACAAATCACTCATGACACTCTTCTCCACCCACTCCATCCTGGCTGTACTCTCTTCTTCACCTGTCATCCACACTCACCATTACTCTGAACTATTGATCCCAAGTATTTAAACTCATCCACCTTCGCCACCTCTACTCCTTGAATCCTCACCATTTCTCTATCCTCCCTCTCATTCACACACATATATTCTGTCTTAGTCCTGCTGACCTTCATTCTTCTTCTCTCTAGAGCATATCTCCATCTCTCCAGGGTCTCCTCCACCTGTTCCCTACTCTCACTACAGATCACAATGCCATCTGCAAACATCATAGTCCACGGGGACTCCTGTCTGATCTCATCTGTCAACCTGTCCATCACCATTGCAAATAAGAAAGGGCTCAGAGCTGATCCTTGATGTAATCCCACCTCCACCTTAAACGCATCCTTCAATCCCACCGCAGACCTCACTGCTGTCACACTAGCCTCGTACATATCCTGTACCACTCTTACATACTTCTCTGACACTCCCAACTTCCTCATACTATACCACAACTCCTCTCGGGTCTATATTATAGCATTGAATTTTATAAAGTTTGAATGTTATAAAATGTAATGTCGAACGCTGAAAACAGTGAAGGTGCAAGACACCAAATTCTTTTTCAGGGAAAGAATTTGGTGAGCCGTTGCTGTGGCTTCACTGTTTTCAGCGTTTGATATGTTGGAACGTTACGGGTCGGGTTCAGGTAATTGTGCGATTGTGTTTAGGTTAGGGTTAGGGGGCAGGTTAGGTGAGTTAGGGTTATTGAGCAGGTCAGGTAAGTGTGCAGTTGTGTGTAGGTTAGGGTTAGCGGGCGGGTTAGGTGAGTTAGGGTTAGGGCGCGGGTGAGGTGAGTGTGCGATAGTGACAGACCTTAGGGTTAGGGTTGGGTTAAGGTAAGTGGATAACTAGTAGTGTATGTAAAGTTTAGTTTAGGTTTAGGTGTAGGATTTTAAGTGTATGTGTGTGTGGATTGCTGTTTTTTGTGTGTGTTTGTGTTGTGTGTATGTTTCTAGGAATAGCAAATTTTTTCTCTGGGAAAATGCTCGCTATTCTGACTTTGATGTTTTCAGATTTCGGTGTTTAGGGTTCGATATTATAACATTCGATGTTTATGAACTTCGATGCTATAATATAGACCCCTCCTCTCTAGGCACCCTGTCATATGCTTTCTCTAAGTCTACAAAAACACAATGCAACCCCTTCTGACCTTCTTTGTGTTTCTCCATCAACACTCTCAGATGGATATTTCTATGAAAATTACAGTTACTTTTCGTGCAATTTAAATGAAACAGTATATTTTGTACTAAAGTAAACATGTAAACATGCTTAGCTGTATGCCATGATGACTGGATGGAATTACAATCAGTGTGGAAATATTAGAGGACATAATACAATACAAGCTAAGAGAGTGAAGGAAGCATTTTCTTTCTAGTATTCAAAATTATTTTTCATTCAGAAAATTTACCTCTGTCATAAAGTTTTCTTTGAAAACTAACTTTACAATTAATTCTTGTAGGTGACACACATTCTGTTACTCTTGCATAGTTGCATAGTTTTACCAGCACCTTGCCTGCTCTAATCCCTAAAATAAATCTGTATTCACATAGCATGTCTTACATAAATGATGACAGCAACTTGTTGCTGGACAGCATTTCTTCAGTTCTTCTCTCACATATCACTTAGTGATGTAAAATGCAAGCAGAAAGCATCACATTAAGTGTTTGCCCCAACAGCTACTCATGACCTGACTAGAATATCAAATAGGCTATAGAAGGCGGTTCTTTTTAAATGAGGCCACATATTTGGGTTAAATAAGTGAATTTAATCAGTAGAATGTAAACAAACAAAGAGTTCTGTTAATCCACATCGCTTTATTGCATAGAACTAGTATGTTCTGCTAATTTGCATCACAAGTACTGGGTTATATGTAGATACACCAGTCTTGCTTAAAGCAAATGAAAAATACTTTGTAGTTAAGAACTGATTAATTTATGAAGGACTGGAGAGAATTTTGCCATAAATTTATATATAAACCTCTGACTTTCATTCTATGTATTAAGGCTGTGTTTATTTCACAAGCAAGCTCATGAGAGCAGGTAGATCTAATTTTCATAGTTTGCATCAAAACATAATCCTTTATGGCTGAAATATATTTCAGCTATAATTCAGTATATGATGTGTGCACATCCAATAACACACTGACTTTTCATGCTGTAAGCTTCATGGACTACCATATTGTAATAGCCAGTTGTTTCAGGTAATGTCTCTGGTTGATCACCTTAAAATAAGTAAAAGGAATTATTTATCTTCAAACTCCTCTGCACTTTGCAAAAAGTAAATGTGCACTAATAGACTCCAGAGACATTAATGCAACCTCAAAATTTGCTGTCTTAAACTGCATACTGAATTTTTCACCCTTTTGAATGTTCACAGTTTTGTATTTGTGCAAAAATTCTCAAAATAAGTATTTTATTTCTTCCACATTTCGATTAAATCAACTTGCTAAAGCACAAAAGAATATTACGCTATACAAAGCATGTTTCTCATATGATAACAACTATTCCAACAGGGTACTCTGTTACTAGTATAAAGCAATAACGTAAAAAAAAAAAGATGTAATACAGTCTTTTTAGTCCACTGATGAACTGACAACTTATATGCTAGCAAGACATAGATCCAATAATTTAAGTATACATCTGAAAAGCATGTATTTATCAGGCTGTGGATGGTAATTCATTACTGAAATTATGCAGAAATTCCTTAAGATTCCAAGAGCAGGATAAGTTATTTCTTACACTTATTTCACTGAACTGCACTTCTGAAATGCTTATAATTGTGCTATACAGTTAATCTACTACATTTTGCAGTGTTATAAAGCTTTTTTTACTGTTTCATTGCATTTATGTACTGTTTTATACAGTTTTAACTGTATTTTTCATTGCTAGATACTGTTTCATTACTCTAATTGCATGTTAACTGAATTACTTAACTGTAAACTGCTTTTTCATACTGAGAGTTGCATTTTCTGTTTGTGAGTGCTCTATCCGAGCTTTTCTGTGCATTATTGATTTTTTGAGGATTATGTGTTCTAGTCTAGTCTGTTTGCAGTTAAAAGCATTCTCTGGAGTCTGATTGCTCCTTGATCTGTTTAAAACTTTCATTTAGTGGCTACAGCTAGGTGCTGCAGTAGTTCATTTAGTGGCTACAGCTAGGAGCTGTAATAGTGTTCATTACTATAATTGCATTTTTATTTAATTACTAAATTGTAAACTGCTTGTTCATACTGAGACTTGTATTTTCTCTTTGTGAGTGTTCTTTCTATGCATTTAAAGTGAGGTTTCTGTGTTCTGCTCAGGTGGCATATTTTGACAGAGGCCTGCTGTTGTCAAGGCCTGGAAGTTTTGTTTGAGTTTCCTGTTTTTCTGGCAGCCATTTTCTGTTGATTGTCTGTCTTCATTATTGTTGAGAGTAACAGGGTCTCCTGACCTTCTGTAGTACAAGTGATTGGGTAAAAGCAGGGGCTAATAGGACTAAGTAGTAATTTGGTCTTTTAACTCTTTCATCCTTACTGGTATATAAACCATGTGTCTGAAATAGGTTGTGTTTGTATTTATCAGGCTGTGGATGGTAATTCATTACTGAAACTATGCAGAAATTCCTTAAGATTCCCAGAGCAGAATAAGTTATTTCTTACACTTATTTCACTGAACTGTACTTCTGAAATGCTTATAATTGTGCTATACAGTTATTCTACTACATTTTGCACTAAAGCTTTTTTTACTGTTTCTTTGTATTTATGTACTGCTTTATACTGTTTTAACTGTATTTTTCATTGCTAGATACTGTTTCATTACTCTAACTGCATGTTTACTGAAATACTTAACTGTAAACTGCTTTTTCATACTGAGAGTTGTATTTTATGTTTGTGAGTGCTCTATCTGACCTTTTCTGTGCATTTTTTGATTTTTTTAAGGATTCTGTGTTCTAGTATAGTCTGTTTGCAGTTAAAAGCATTCTCTAGAGTCTGCTTGTACCTTGGTCTGTTTAAAAGTTTCATTTAGTGGCTACAGCTAGGCGCTATAATAGTGTGTATTACTATAATTGCATTTTTACTTAATTACTAAATTGTAAACTGCTTTTTCATACTGTGACTTGTATTTTCTCTTTGTGAATGTTCTTTCTATGCATTTATATTGAGGTTTCTGTGTCCTGCTCAGGTGGCATATCTTGATAGAGGCCTGCTGTTGTCAAGGCCTGATAATTTTGTTTGAGTTTCCTGTGTTTCTGGCAGCCATTTTCAGCTGATAGTCTGTCTTCATTATTTTTGAGAGTAACAGGGTCTCCTGACCTTCTGTAGTACAAGTGATTGGCTAATAGCAGGGGCTAATAGGACTGAGTAGTAATTTGATCTTCTAACTTTTTCATCCTATAAGCCCGGTGTCTGGAATAGGTTGTGCTTCTATTTATCAGGCTGTGGATGGTAATTCATTACTGACACTATGCAGAAATTCCTTAAGATTCCAAGAGCAGGATAAGTTATTTCTTACACTTGTTTCACCGAACTGCACATCTGAAACACTTATAATTGTGCTATACAGTTAATCTACTACATGTTGCACTGTTATAAAGCTTTCTTACTGTTTCACTGCATTTATGTACTGTTTTATATTGTTTTAACTGTATTTTTCATTGCTAGATACTGTTTTATTTCTCTAATTGCATGTTTACTGAATTAATTAACTGTTAACTGCTTTGTCATACTGAGAGTTGTTTTTTCTGTTTGTGAGTGCTCTATCTGAGCTTTTGTGTACATTTTTATTTTTTGAGGATTCTGTGTTATAGTCTAGTCTGTTTACAGTTACAAGCATTCTCTAGAGTCTGCTTTCTCCTTGATCTGTTTAAAACTTTCATTTAGTGGCTACAGCTAGGAGCTGTAATAGTTTCCCATCCATCCTCCCTAGTATTGTGGTGTTCTTATACTTGGTGACTTTGCAGTTGCCCACCCATACTGTATATTTGATCTGTGACACTCCTCCCAGTCTTGTGTCATTAGTTCATTCAATCTACTAGAGAACATTTGTGAAGGCCAACCCACTCAGATTCTTAACCTTGAATAAACTTCTGCTCCAGATTTCTTCATTTCCACTTCACTGAAAAAAAAAAATAAACTTGTTTCCCCCCTTTCCTGTAACAAATCTAGTCCAGATACAGATGTGCTGTATCCAGGACTGTTTGTAAGCTCCTGAGCCCCCCCCCCCCTGCTTAACTAGGGTTAAACTATTCCTGGTGCCATAAAGTCTGCTCTTCAGATTTTCCCTTGCAACTAGCCAGCTTTTTAGTTTTAACACTCAAATCTGTTTCTTTGAGCTCAGCACTTGTTCAGAACTCATTGTAAGCACTAAATAAGCTGCAAATTACTACAACACTTAACTTTCCTCACTTGTCTAGAGGAAAACAGTTTTTAATACTTAATAAATAAGCACCTATCCAAACATGTCTAAAGGCCAGGTCTCAGTGTTTTCTCCTGTCTACCTGATGAATCTGGGCATCTTGGGGCAATGCAGCAATTGCTTCATGTACACAGACAACCCCCTTCTCCTACCACCCAACACTATGACCTGTGAGCAATGCACTTATATAGCCAAACTGGAAGCAAAGCTCGCTTCACCGAAGACTGGACTAGACAGTCAAGAGGAAAAGGTAAACACTTGCACCACACCACACTCATCACATAGTCCCTCAAAACCTACACCACCAAAACACGCACACAGAAGCACAAAACACATGCCTACATTTGCCGAGGCTCTCAATAAAAATCTGCCCAAACAACCGAGACCTCCACAGCAGAAATGCAAGCAACCTCCACCCCCTCAACACAAACCAAATGACACATAGCCGACATACTCAGTGTGCCACTCAACTACAGCCCATAAGGCATAATGTACCCAACACTCTAGTCATAGGTGACTCTATAGTCAGGCACCAGGCTAAACATGGAAAAAGTTACTGTCAGGTGCCAGAATCCACCAGATAATGCACGCACTCAGTCACTCCACAACAAGTACAAATATGACTATATCATTGTTCATGTTGGTGTGAATGACCTGAGATGTACCTCCCTGGATTCCATGAAAAGAGACATGGAGGAGTTCTCTGATCTTGTAGCCCAGGCAGGTATGACCCTAGCCCTGAGTAGCATCCTGCCATCAACCAGATGATACCACAGTACAAGGACAAAATGACTGACTTCAACAACTGGCTAAGCTTCTAGTGTCATTCTAAGAGAATCCGGTATCTGTCTGCCTGGGATGACATGATCGACAGACCATGATGCTTTGCCAGAGATGGCATGCATATGTTGCCCTTGGGATTCCGGATACTGGCAAAGACTCTTGCCACCTCTACAGTGCCTTTTTAGGCAAGGTTCAAATGACAAATTCATCACCATAACAGGTACAAGCAAGCAAAATCTGAAGGTAATGCTACTCAATGCTAGAAGTCAAGCCTCAAAATGCACTCACTTGAGGCACTCCTCAAAATGGAGAACATCATCTGTGCAGTGACAGATACCTGGTTCAAAGCTCCGGAGAGCACCCCTGCATTACCAGGCTATAATTCATACCACACCTTTCGGCCACCTAACCCAGACCAAAACACTAAAGGTGGAGGCGTGTCCATATTCATTAAGGATATCCACACCTCCAAGCTAGTTGATCAGCATAATGCATCTTAGATTATCCAAGTTCAACCAACTCTGGGCAAGACCACAATACAGATTGTAGCTTAATACAGACCCCCGACCATGCTCCAGGATTCCCACTCCTCTTTTCTTGATACACTGGAACAACCCAACACCCTAATAATGGGTGATTTCAACTACCCCACCATTAATTGGGAAAACTACTCATGTACCAACTCTTTTGCTCAACGTTTCCTGGAATTCATCAATTCCAACACCTTGGATCAACTTATCCATACCCCCAACAGGGGCAGCAATATCCTAGAACTGGTCATCGCCAACATAGGTGATTGGTGTTCCACACCTGAGGTCAAGCCCTCATTGGTTTGAACCGACCAGCCAGAAACAGCTTTAGGCATGAATGAAGGATTAGTGTGCAATGCAACCCTATCCCTGTGGAAAGCCAGATAGGGTTCACTAGCATAAGAGCTTACAGCTCATATACTCACCTTGCTGATGTCTGAGCAACAAATAAAACAGTTTTCCAAGAAATGACCTGCAAGTCAATTTGAGAGGCTAGTTCAAATGTAGTTAAGGTCAGTTCTTCTAGAAAAAATTAAGATCCCAAGGAGGAGAAATTTGCTTGTGAGGAGGTCTCATGTGCTACACTCTTATCAGAAACTGTTTTACCACAAGCATGGCAGAGAGAGGGTGGTCCATAGGCAGATAAGCTGAGATGATTTCATTATGTGCTTAACAAAAGCATAGGACAAGCCATTTGTATGTAGCTCAGACAAATACTTGCGGACTAGAGGTGCTACATCCTTTTTGGAATCCCTATGATTGACAAGGCACCAGCTAGAAAATCTCTTCAGTTTGCCAACATAAGACTTTATATTAGCAGGTTTTATTTCCTCCTTTAGTACCTGTTGTGAAGGCTGCCAGCCTAGCCAGATAGGCTTTTATACATAATTCTGTCATTTGTAAATATGAATGTTGAATTACAGGCTTGTTTTTTAAATGAAAGAATATGCTATGAAATGTTGAACTCAAAACAATGTAGCACCATTGCCTTTTGCTGTAAAGAAAGCTAAGTCAAACATTTCTTGTCTGTCCTTTGAAATTGAAATTATTTCATGACTGTCTTTGATGTTTACAATTATGCTCCAGCTGGGCTAGATGAAGGCTCCCTGTCTATTGTTTTAAGGCTAAAGTTAATGACCAGAATTTACATGTGGAATGTCCTTTATTACTCTGGTTTCTGCCTAGGTGTAAAAGAATGTAAATGCAGTTTCTGTCAGCCTGGGAACATCAGGAAAGTGTAAAAAATGATGTAATGGAAATCAGGACTGCAATAGCAATTTAAACAGAGAGAATCAGAAGGCATTAAGCATTTTTGTCTTGACTATCCAACTCACAGCACTGCATCTTGTCATATGTACATGATCTTAGACTTGTGTTTTAGTTTAGAAACAGCTAGGAACTAGAAAAATTACACTAATTGTTTTCTGTGATGTCAGAACTGTACCTACTGAGTTATTTTAAGTATTTCTGTGTGATCTCTGAACTGTTGACTAGTGCTGTATAGTAGAAAGTATTGTCTTGTGGTTTTAAATATTTATTATTAAATATTTTAAAACCTTTCAACTGTGGCTGTTTTGTGTAGAGAAAATTTAAGCTCTAGAGTACATTGCATATTTATAGAGTTTACTGTCCAAGTCACTCTAAATAAGGACAATAATATTGCACAGTAATAATTGGACACCCTTTTAAGGGCCTTTGAGTATCTGATAAGTATTAGTGGGTGGTGGCAAGTGGAACTATAGTCTGGGAGAAAGGGGCACAGTTGGAGAAACTGTGTCAGCCTTCCCCAGGAGTGTCTGTGTGGTTGTAAATGTGTGTGTGTGTGTGTGTGTGTGTGTGTGTGTGTGTGTGTGTGTGTGTGTGTGTCAGCTACTTTGGCAGGGACACGAAGCACTGGTTGGACAGAGAGGGTGCTAGAGGTTTTAGCTTGCCCACAAGGCTGAGATCTGGAACCTATAGCTGTACCAGTGGGGAGTCTTATTGGGGACCTGGAGAGCAAGGGAGTGACCAGCCTATGACTGACTGTGATCTCTGTGTGCTCTTAAGGGAAATTGCACTTTACTGTTTGTATTTGTTATCCTTCCCTCATATATGAGACGCCCTCTCTAGTGATAGTGGTGAGGACTGAGGCTCCTTGATTGGCCAGGGCATGGGCATCGCACCTGCTTCATGTTCTCATGAAAAAAGTGCTTAGAAGATATTAAAACTGAATCATCCAGTCCATCAGTTGTAGTTGATTAATGTTGTTTTTTTCAAACTCCCCTTGTGCTGTGTGAGTAGATTCAGTCTAAGAGGAAGCTTGTGGTAATTGCTCTTGGCCAATTCCTTAAGAAGGAAGACTCCATCTTGTTGGGGTCAAAAAGGAAATCACCACAGTAATTTTTGCTAATTATTTCTGAATATTTAAGCAGTACATTGGAAATCATTGGAAAGGGTAGAAAAGTGTACAAGAACATGCCCAACCAAAGGTGTGACATGGCACTTGTTCTACATGCTTGACTATAATGATGGCTCAAAAAGAACTTTGTTAGTTGTCTGCTTTTTTAATTCACTCAAGCCTATAATGTCTTTCTTGTATACTTCCAGTTTATACCCATACCTCCTTCTGGCGTCCAGGACTATTTTGAGCCTGGCTTCTTTAGAAAAAGTAATTTACCAGCTAATAGGCAATATTACAAAGGGCAAGGATTTATTAAAAAGTGACACTAAGATTGTTAGCCTAGGATGCCATGCATGGAGAAATCAGTCTTTGTCACTTATTATTCATATTTTTATATTCACAATCATATTTTCATAACTGAGAGACTTAATTTTACTGAGGTATGGGGTGTAAAATGCCAGTGTGGGTGCCTGGACAATACACTGCAAACACCAGTTTAGATCACACTATACTGGAAATATTGTTAGTTTTTTGTCCTTAAGTATGAAAATAAGCAATATTTCTACATGTACTTTATACTTCAAAAAAATCAAGTGATTTATAAACCGTTGATTGACATAAGATGAATCCTTAGATGATGTTGAAGAAAGCTGTCTTTGATATTTGAAGTGTAAGTTGCACATCTTGTGAAATAGCCAGTATTATTTGAATTGTTAATTATAACATTAAAAAGGTTTTCATATTTCTATAAATATCCCAATAAAAATGCACTTGTAAAAGAATTTTGTATTGTCATGTGAACACTTATGTCTGTTTAACAAAAAAGTTCTAACAATATATGTCTAGGTCGTATAATTTTCAAGGTATGAAAATTTAGAAAAAATATAATTTGGGGTTTATTTGCATTATAATATATTACAGTATTTATGGAAAGACCATGAAAGCACTTATTATCACTGTAAAGAATACTTCTTACTGATAATATTGCTATTTGAAAAGTTTTATAACTTTTACTGTTCACAAAATATTTACATTTGTTTTTATTATGTTGGTTAAGTTTATTTTTCAGAAGATCCTCTGGAATGCAAGATGTGTTTAAGCTAATGGACATTTGACATTCCACACTATATTGGTGTTATTAAGTTAAGGAGGTGGACAGTTCTACTTGAGGTGTCCCCCACAGATTGATCAAGTCCTGGAACATGCCGGTATTGAGCTTCCACACATGAGGGTCTGTCTAGGATGTGCTGAGTCTGTTTGCCTGATGGAATGTTGGAGGCCTAAAGAGTCAGTGAATGCTGAAAAGAAACAACTCTTTATCTATTGCTGCCAACCAGCAAAGAGGGTCTGATCTTGTATCCCCTTGTTTTTGATATACTGCATCTCTGTAGTGTTGTCTAAACCACTTGCAAAGGCCCTAGAATACATAGATTTTGTAGAGATTTCAAAGCATGAATCACTGCTAGCATTTCCTTCATATTTATGTTATTTGTTCTGTCCAAACAGTCCCATAGACCTTGAACTCTACTTTTACTCTTATAGACATAACTCTCAATTGTCCTAATTTTTGCAGAATGTCCAGATTTTTGCCTTCTATTTTTGGTTTGTTCCTCATAAAATTTGGAGTTTTCTGGCAAATCACTAATGATTGAAGTCACTAAATAATGCCAGATGTTTGAGTTTCAGACTTTGTATCCTTCAGAAAATTCATACTAAGTTAAAACCTGTTAATCTAAATACTTTCGGAATTTGTAAGAGCAATTTTTAAAATCTGTCCCTATCTGTGGGACTTTGAACCTCCATTATTTGTCCGTGTTTCTCATGCTAAGGGGTTGAAATGTATGCCCAGAGAAATTGTACCCACAAGTATAATCTTGAAGAGTCTGATGAACAAACTGAACTAGTGTTGGAAGAGAGAAATGGGGTCCTGGATTTAGACCAATTTGATCCCTCCACCACTGTAATTCCCAACTTAAAAACTTTAAGAGAAGAATCCAAAAGTCCAAGGGGTATTCATGTTTGGTCTAAGAATAGTTTTGTTGTCACTGCATTTTTCTCTTGTGTAATCTGGCAAGTGGTATCATGAGGATCTTGGATGCCATGAGGTCTGGAATCCTGAGAAATTCTCTTGCAGGTGACTGAAGCTGTTGAGAAAAAAAGCAGAAAGATCTACTGGTAATTTTTTATCTTTTCTTTTGGAAGTAAGGCCTTTTTCTTGAGTGTATCTATGAGGCACCCCAATAAGATGTTTTTGTGAGATTGTATAAGACAAGACTTTTCTAGAATCATGTAAAATCTTGGATGTCAGAAGATGCTGGACACCTTTGTTTAGGACTCCAAACATCTGGGAGAAGGCGGTACAGAAATAAGCAAGTCATCTAAATAAGGAAAAATGTGGATGCCCTGGATTCTGCAGTGAGCCACCACTGGGGCTAGGTATTTGTGATCACTTGAGGTGCTGTGGATAGCCAAAACGGTAATGCAGAGTACTGAAAATGTGATCCACATACAGTAAATCTTAGAAATTTCCTGAATCTGTGAACATTGGATATTTGATGGTAAGCATCAAGCATTGTAGGGTCAGCAGCTTGAATTCTGGAACTTTCACATAAAGGTCGAAAAAGACAGCTCTAACACACATCTCCACATGTGTTCCTTCTTTGGTGCCAAAAATATCCTGTGATAAGATAGTTCCCCATGTAATTTGCTGGTACTGATTCTATGGCCCATTCTTCTATCATAAGCTGTAGCACTGGTGGAAACAGGCATGTCTTGTGTTTTGAATGTTTGGGAATCTCCTTCTACACCCATTTGTCTGATACTGTCTGACCTCAGGGGAAGGGTTTCGGGATCAGTCCCTGTGAGAATAGTAGGGAATCAAACACACTGCTCCGCGCGTAGGTACTGCACGGCCCGAAATGTACCATCAAAACCACTGTTGGCCAGCAGATATGTGAGTCGAAGTAAATGAAAACACCAACAAATTACCAAGAAACCATGACTTTAATGACCAGACCGGTTTCAGCAAAAAATGCCTTCTTCAGTGATACATAGTCAAAAAAGCAAAAGCAAAAAGTCATGAATATTTATAAACCCACCCAACCAATAAGAAAATGCCCAACTCATAAGAGAAATGGTATATTCCTACTCCCAAAAATACAATACCTAAATCCAGATAATAAAAATTTAAACTGAACACAGTAATATAAATAATGGGTGTGACAGCATGAATAAATAAAATACACAAGGATAGCAAATAACATTGTATGCAGAACAACAAGCCCACTGAACTTCCTATATATTCATATAATAAGTTACATTTCATTGTGACATTGAGAAAAAGTGTATATATATATGTATATATATATATATATATATATATATATATATATATATATATATATATATATATATATATATATAATATGGCAAAACCATGGGGATAAAATATAATGCACAACAAATACATCTAAAGGCATAATCTCACCAATATAGTATCACCTCACAGAACCATATTAACGAAACAAATATAAAATAGGTAGAAATCACAAAACTATGAAAAGTAGCACATAATGTGTTGGACTAACATATAACCATAACAAGTCTGACAAAATATGTTGAACTAACTTATTACACCAAAAAAAAAACAATATAACACAAAAATGATAAATCACAATGGTAAAAATTGCATATATGTTCATAAATTTTTTTGAGTAATTATAGATCAACATATAGTCCTGGTAGAGAGGCCACTTAAAACATGGTATCCACGTATGCCTAAAATGGACAAGTGTAATATTAAGATTATTGCAACCATATACCAATACAGAGACATTTAACACAGAGGGTGTAAATTCAATTCCTCGTAGAGGTTATAGCTATAAATGGTCATTCAGACCTGGTGGAAAAAGCACTCCCAATGTGATGATCCAGTATTTTTCTTTATGATTTAAAATGCTATGCCATCCTTGTGAATTGTTCTGATCCCAAATAATTCTATCAATAATCATAAATGTGAAATGAGCATTAGGATGTTTCAATGTATGACGAAATAAAGCATTTGTATCTTTTTTGTTCTTGATATCATTTCTGTGTTCATTAATGCGAGTTCTAAGTGATCTAGAGGTTTGGCCAATGTAAAAGGCCGAACATTGACAGGTAGCTAGATATATTACCTAGCTAGTGCTACAATTGCCAAAAATTCTGCAATCGTACACTCTACTGGTATTCTGGCTAGTAAATTGTTTGAGTTTACAAACCTGTTTACAAGATCCACAGTAACCACAAGGAAAGGTTCCCGATAATTCATCCCCAGATATAGTAAGCTGCTTGTATATGCCCCCCCCCACTTTCCTTATGTTTAAAATGAGAAAATAATGAACCCAATGTTTTTCCTCTCCTATATGTGAACCAGCACTGAAATCCCAAAAATGGTCTTAGTTGTTCATTAGCCATTAAAATGCTCCAATGTTTGTTTATAATGCCCTTAATTGCATTATGATTTCTACCATAAGTAGTAACAAACCTTGTAGTAGATAAAGATGAATCATTGGACTGTGTTTTGTATTGTAATAAGGTGTTTCTATCAATATTAGTAGACCAATCCAATGCCCTGGCTATATCCTGTTCTTTATAACCTCTACTGGCAAATCTCTGATATAAATCCAAACTGGCTTTCTCATATTCAGATGGTGTAGAACTGATACGTTTCATCCGCATGAATTGAGACTTTGGTATGTTGCAGATGGTGTGGCGAGGATGCATGCTAGAAGCATGCAATAAGGTATTGTATTGGGGATATTTGCGGTAAGTCTTGGTATTCAAAGTATGATCACTGTTCCTAGAAATAGTAACATCCAAAAAATTAATAGATTGTAAGTCATATGTTACCGTAAACTCAATTCCCCATATATTGCCATTGAGATACTCAACAAATTCCTGCAGATATGTGGCATCCGCCCGCCACACCATCCAACAATCATCCAAATATCTGTGCCATATATCGATCTCTACAAGATAGATGTTATGTAGTGGTTCATAAATCATGCATTCTTCAAAAAAAGCCATAAAGAGATCGGCATAAATGGGAGCAAAAGAAGCTCCCGTAGCCGTACCCTGGAGCTGCCAATAGCATTCCCCTTGGAAATAAAAAATGTTTTTATTTAACACATGTTCAGTCATGCAAATGAGAAGTGTATTAAATCCAGGAGGATATAGGACAGACCGATCTAACCAATATTGTAGTGCTTGTAGACCTGCCCAGTGTGGAATACTGGTATATAAGGCTTTAACATCTAGTGAACACATAAGCCAAGCAAGTTCCAACTGTGCATCCTGTATAATCTGTAGAAATTGTGTAGTATCTTGTAGTCTTGCCCAGACAAAACTCAGTAAAGGTTTGAGATGTTGAGTCAGAAACATGGATAATGGTTCAGTCAAGGATCCGATGCCAGACACAACTGGTCTTCCTGGAGGGTTAGAGATAGATTTTTGAATTTTGGGGAGAAGATATAAAATTTGTTTCTGTGGATCTTTAACAGTGAGGTGTTCAACACTAGTCTTACTAATAATACTTTCTTCCTCAGCTAAATGTAAGAAGGAATCAATCTGCTTTTTGAAAACTGGAGTGGGATCAATGACCATATGCATATAACATCTGGTGTCAGAAAGTTGTAATCTACCCTCACTGAGGTAGTAACTCATATTCATAACCACCACCACTCCACCCTTGTCTGCTGGTAAAATTGCAATATTATGATTATTGCGTAATTGTTGTAAGGCAATAGTTTCCGGGGGGTGATAGATTATGTCCAAGTATGGTATATTCCTTATGTTGAAAATGTAAGTCTCTGAGTACAGATTGCATAAAGATAGACACATGTTTATTCATTGGAGGCTGAAATTCAGATTTGAGAAATCTGAATTCAGTAGATCTTTGAGGCTCTCTGTCAACAAAAAATAATTTAAGGTTAAGATTACGACAAAAATTGGTGATATCTTTAACAATATGATATTCATCTGAGAAAAACCCGGGTACAAATCCAAGTCCTTTATTTAAAAGTTTTTCTTGTTCATCAGACAATGTTACATCCGACAGATTCAATACATTTTGATATTCACAATTAGTTATGTTAAGAAGTTTTGTATCAATCCCTCCAAGGAATTGGGTTTGATGACTGTGTTTGTGTTTACGTCCACCTCTATGCCTGGTACCATGTCTAAAGGCACAGTAATGTTTGATTTTTTATGATTGGGTGATTCTTGATGTCCAGCACTATCATTGTCAGTAAATGAGGAATCTTCCCCTGATGTGCTGGTATTGGACTTATCTCTAGTTTTCAAAATAGACCTAGGTCTTTTTCTCATTCTAGTAGGTGTGGACCCCTGTCCAACATCCATAAATCTTACAGTCCTATGTGCCTCAAATGGGCATCCTCTTTGGTAGTCTAGGTTATCCCTATTAAATTTTTTAATTTTCCTTTCTTTGGTTATTTTCTCATGATTTGTCAGCTCCTTAGACAATTTATTAAGAGATTGTTGGAAGATAGGGAGATGCTCAAATTTTTTGCATTCCTGACACATTGTTCTAACCTTAACGAGGTTAGTGTCCACCATCCTCCCATAATACTGTGTCAATATATTAACAAATAACATGGATGCTTTCTGAAGGGCTTCATTCCATTCCTGGATTAATCTGTCTTCTCGTCTACCGACAAGAAGTTGTAACCAGACCCTTAAGCCCCTGGGAGCAATATTTTTGCTCTGATAGGCACGAAATAATTTAAGGTGCCAAATATTAGATCTAAGATTTTTCAGCCCCTTAGTTAAAGAATGAAAGGCCAAATCACAATCTTGGGGTAATTGTTGTTCAGACTCAGATGGATTATTGCCTGGTGAGGAACCAATACCGAACACACCAATGTCCTCCCGATCGGCACACAATCCTGATAAGATATGTTCCAAGTCCATGCTGTTAATATATAGATAAAAAGTATATATTGCTAACAGTGCTGACAAACCTGAGGAAAGAATCAGTTAATAACCTTTAATACTGATATCAGATTATATGGATATCAGTCAGGGTACCACACTCAACATATAATTAAACAAGTAAAATTTATAGTTAGTATAAAAGTGATAAAAACTAGGACAAGTTCCAATACCGCACAAAACCAATTAAGTAACCACTTATCCAATTAACCTAGAACAATGGGAAAAAATCAATATAGTGTATAATAAAATTCTAGCAAAGCCTTTCACACACAAAATACAAACCATAAAACTTTTAAATCTTTCAACCCATTAAAAGTTATTCACCCTCATAATTAAAACAGACTAAATAGAAGTATACTCTTTTAAAACTGGGTAAGAGGTTGCTTGTAATTATAACTGCCATTTTAATTCTTTGTTTTCTAGCAACACTTTGGCATCCCCACCACTTGGATTATAGCTGACTGGGTCAATAATAGCAAAAGAAAACTCATTAAATGAGGATCAAACTATTGAATGTTTATACAGGCATTATTTTCTTTTTGTTTTTAATAGAATATAGATGTTCATAAATACATCCGTGTAAAGTTGTCTCTGTTTTACCTATGTAAAAACTTGAACATCCTTCACATAAAGCAATGCATACAACCCATTTAGTTAGACAATTACCTTTTACAAAGAAACACCTTTGATCATAGGGTTTTGTTTAAAACAACTTCCTCCTTGTCACATATAGAAGGGCATTGATTAATCATTCCATATTTGGTGACATGAACTGTTCCCCCACCCCATTTTCTCTTGCTAAAATTACCTTTATCAAAATAGTCTTTAATTTTTTTCCAATCTTGTATGTAAACAAAGGTTCTTTTCCAACTATGCCAGGAATATTGGGGTTGGTTTTGAAAATACTCCAGTTGTTCCTAAAAATATCTTTAAGTATTGATGTTTGTCTGGAATATTTTAACACCATGGCATTCACAAAGTTTTTTTCTTCTGGGGGTCTCTCCTTCTTCATCTTTGTTAAACCCCCTGTTGTAGCCCTATCCCCAACAGGGGTAGATCTTTTTTTCCCTATTCACCCTGAACATATTCATGGATACTTTTAATCAAGGGAAGGGGATAATTTATATCTAAAAACATTTTAGTAACCTTATCACATTCTATTTCCAAGTCTGCCCAATGTGAAGTCATCCTAGCAATTCTAATATATTGTTCTTTGACAAGGCTCTTTTTCTGACTAAATGGATGAAAACGGTTACAATCCAGATAAGAATTGCTGAATGTTACATTCCTATAAACTCTTGATTTCAAGTCGCAATAAGTATGTCCAATGAATGTATCTAAAAAAATTAATATGTTCCCTATGAAACTTATAAGTAAACTCCAAAAATTCAGAGGAATTATTAAAAAAATTAAAAATACTGGAGAAAGTCCTCTTCTGAACCTTTCCATAGGATGAATATATCATCCAAAAACTGAACATAGAGAGCTGTATGCTGAAAGAATGTAGAACTGAATACACAATGGTTTTCCCAAGCCAAAATTACCATGTTTGCATAAACAGGGGCAAAAGACGCTCCCATGGCCACTCCCTTATTCTGCTTAAAGAACTCCCCCTCAAAAAATATAAAATTATTGTCCAAAACTACAGCCATCATTTATTTTACAAGCCTGATATCTTTCCCAAAAAGGGAGGCATATCTGTTCAAACTATCAAAAATAAATCTAACCCCATTTTTCTGGGAAGTAGATGTAAGAAGATCTTTAATATCAATAGTGAGGAAAATTGGGTCTTTAAACCAAATGTCCTTTTTCAATCTCCCTAAAACATCCCACAAATCTATAAGGACATGGGGACCTGTCTTTAAATGGGTTTAGGCCGCCTATCCATACATACTGACTAAGGGTAGGTTTTAGAATCACTGGCCACCACAATAAGCCTAAAGGGATTTTGTTGACATTCTTATGAACTTTAGGGATGCCAACGAAGGTGGGAACCCTGGAGTTATTAACTTTCAAAGATGAATGTGTTTCCCCAGATATTCTCTGTTCAACCACGTAATCCTCTAAACAGAATCAATTTTCTGATAGGCAATATGAATCTCATTTTGAGAAACTGTTTAATAAATATTTAAATCATATAAAAATTTAAACATAGCATTAGAATAAACCAAAGAATTAAACAAAATCATCCCTCCCCCTTCATCTGGCTTCATAATTCAAATCGTATTATCTTACCCCTATCTTGAATATACTCCTACCATATTCTTTTCAGGGCCTGTTTGTTATTAAATGGGGATCTTTATTTTGCCTTCTAAAGGATTGAGATGTAGCCATATTAAGGTAGAACCTGGATACCTGAAGACTGCATGCATCAATTTACCTCTGCCATTCCACTATTTCAGGATCTGTGTAGCTGTAGGCCTAAAAATCATATCTGGACTAAGTAGAGATTTAAGAATTTCAGATCATCAGAAAATTTCTGGTTATGCAATCATATAAATCTTCTCAACACCATAGAAGAAATAGAAGTTCTAGGCAAAGTGTCAAAATAATCATGCATACTTCTCATAGCATGTTTCAAAACCTGAGTCAAGTTAGAAATACTTTGATTCAAATATGATCTGCCTTCTGGGGACAATGAAGCAGCAATGTTTTTACAAACTATAAGCACATTTTAACACAAACTTCCACGTACAGCCCTGATAATTCATCATCCTAAAGGCTTACATAGAAGAAGCAAACAGTGTTTTACCTTAGCTGTTTAAGCACATCACTTCCTTATCAGAGAGTATCTGGTTAGAGAACGCCAAATATTTCTAATAATCTATACATCTATTGCTGTTGGATTTATTGCAGCACGACGAGCTGAGAATTAAAATAAAGACAGTTCTAATCAGCATAGACCCTATACTGGTTATCAACATTTCTTTGTACCTGCAGATAGTAAATCAGGAATCTTGCAAGCAGCTTTAAAAGTGCCTTAAGAGATGGAAAAATGGGATGAATAGGTGCAGAATTAGGGTCATTTTCCTCTAATAATCATAATATGTATACAATTCGAAGGGAGACAGTTTTCTCTCAAGCAACAATCACAGCAAAGGGATAAAATAAACACGCCAAGGATTAAATTCAGGTACACTATCTGAAGTGTCAGAGTTCTGTGCTATGGATTCCTGTGTAAAATCACCCCTGTCTCTGTCAGAATCCTCATCCATTAAAACACATACTGTTTTGTGGCAATACCTCCTCAGATATGTAAAAAGACAAACACACACAGAATCAACTGATTGCAAAATATTCTTAGTCAAAGAGATAACATCTGACTACAAAAGAGAACCATCCTGATCATCTACCCTGTAATTAAGTTTTTTGTTTCTTTTCCTAGAATAATATCTAAAAAGGGAGAATGGGTAGGGGAAAGCCTACCATCCCTGGCAAGAAATGTTTTTCCTCGGACAACTCCTGCAGCTAAAGTGTTTGGATCTCCAATACTTTTAACAGATATTGGAACAGCCCCTTAGGCAATAATTTTACTTTTTTTTATAGGTACAACCATAGTATAAAATGTAGGACCAGGAATATTATGCATTCTGTAGACAGAGAAGAAACCTGATTACAGACACAATAAACTCAGTAACACTAGGAGAAGGTAAGTATTCACTAGTAAACACAAGCAGCACACTGAAAATTGTCACTAGACCTTAAACTTTACAGAAATATCAGAGAACATTAATTGCCTCAGAAATGAGAAAACATTTTAACTCTGTTAAAACAGTAACAGGAAGAAAAAAACACACATTTCAGCTGTAAAATCACAGTCACAATGGTTAATATTTGTATGAAATCACAGTCTTCTACTCAAAATTAAAAAAAAAAAAAGTAAACAGAGCAGAAGCACATTAAATCCCAGCAGAAGACAATATTCTTAAGGTAGAATACCAACAATAGCTGTTTTTTTAAGTTAGATCAGAAATAATACCAAAAATATTCAACAGAAAATTTATAAGAGGAGGGGGTTCCAATAAGTCTATTAGGCAAGAAGCTTTTCACCAACAGCTGTTTCTCTGAAGCCAGAGAGATGCTTCTCCTATAACTAGCAGTAAAATCCTGAAGATTTATTTCACTATGGTTGTTAGTATACTTCCTCTTAACAAACTGGATGATGCAGTTAAAATATTACATAAGGTCTATAGAGAAATAAAATCATGCACTGAAGTCCCCCCATCATGGAGATATTCCCTTATATCAACTACTTTAAAACAAGATAAGGATCCTACAAAGTGTTCATCATACAGACTTATTTCACTTTTAAATGTGGACTATAAGATGTTCACATCCAGTTTAGCTAGCAAAATTAATCTACTTATACCGAAGCTAATGAGCAATGATCAAACTGGGTTTATTTTAAATCAATAAAGGGATTTTACTGCACCTGAATAGTGCAGCAGCTTCTGCACAAAATATGGCCACAGAGCGATTCAGTAAACAAGACTGGGGGCATGCACGAGCCTGCTAGCACTATTCTGGCATGGACACCACTGAATAATGCTAATTACCTCATTTGCTGGTGAAAACCATGCAAATGAGCTGAATTAGTGATTCAGTAAGCAGGCAGGTATCCATGCCAGAACAGTGTCCATTGCAGAAATGCATTCGGTTACTGACCATATACATTTCAGCAAAAATCAAAACGGGGGCAAGACAGCTCAAAGTAAAGCATGTATTCTAATCATTAGGCATGCCAAATGGCCAAAAAATTGCCATTGGCATGGAAAAGAGTTGCAAAATTATAAAAATCTAATTTATTTGGGGGCCGATTTCGGCCTTTTAAGTGTAGCGCAGCGGTGCACAAATGATCTCATGACAAAAATAATTTAAAAAAATGTAAAAAGACAATTTTAAGGGAAATCTACATTTTGCCATTATAAAGCATAGCATGCAGAATCAAAACAATAACAAGTAACAATGGTTGCTAACGGGAAAGGCTCTGGTGTAATGGTGTAACAAGGGAATTAGGCAGTGGGGTATGCAAATGAGCAAAAAATATTGAATCACAAGATGGGAGACCATTGTCTGGTTGCACTTAACCGTGTAGGAGCTATAAGGCAGTGGTTTAAGCAAGAGAAGCAACTGACATGTGTGTCATGTTTGGTGTAAGCACAATTGGAGCTCCACGGCTTCCATTTGAGCTTAGCTAAGCACAGTTAAGCAAGGGGGTGTGTCTGAGGCTGTATTTACTTATTCCATGAAATGGGGAGCATGTTCGCATCCAGGGGAGGACCATTTCTGCTTAAAAGTGTTTAATTTAGCTAAATGGGTTTGTCGGGTGTGCACCGAGACGTAAACAAACAAACCAGCCCCCCATCGGAAATAGCAGAACTGTCTACATTTAGGCAGCGGGTTTGTGCGGCACACCACAGGACTTAAAAGGGGCAGAAATGAGAAGGGAAATAGCAGAATAAAAGCAATTAAGTACAAATAATATATCTGGCAGGTGGAATGTATCATAGTCAGCAAATCATACAGGCAGCATCTGCAGCACAGCAGTATAAACTGTGCAAAAACCTTTGTTTTTTTTTCCACAAACGCTGCACCATTGATGTACACACTTGGGGAAATTTTAACCTACAAAATGTTAGTGGCTGCTGTCACTTTGATACATCAGTATGTTCTAGAGGCTGAAGGTGGTGAGGAGGATAATGCTGACAACCACCCCATGCTGAGGAGGAGGAGAAGAGTGTTCAGACCCAGTGTAACCTACCAAGGGCTACATGATCTAGAGATAGTAGAATGCTACATGGTGGAGAGGGACATACTTCAGCAACTCATCGAGCTGTGCCTGCCTCACCTCAGACCCAGAGCCAACAGAGGGGAACCCATCCCAGTGGATACCAAGGTATGTCTAGCCTTAAGAATACTTGCTACAGGCACTTTTCAAAGACCTACTGGGGACATCATGGGGGTCTCACAGGCATCTGCATCCAGGGTACTCCACCAGTTCCTGGATGCCATGCTACCACATGCCGGTAAGCACATTTACTTCCCCAGCACCCGTGAGGAGAGAACCAGCAATATGATCCTCTTCCAACATGTAGCAGACTACCTGGAGGTACTGTGTGCCATAGATGTCACGCACATCCGCATCAAAGGACCAACCGGTTAACAGCGTACAGTCTACATAAACTGCAAGGGCTTTCACTCCATCAACTGCCAGGTTGTGTGCAATGCCCAGGGCATTATCATTAATGTGTTTTCTGGCAGCTCAGGAAGCTATCACAACTCTCACATCTGGCATTCCTGACAGCTCTGCTAGGGATTTGCCAGGGGGACATCCCATATGGCCATATGGTGGAGGATGCTGGCTGTGCACTAGAGCCATGGATGATGACACCAATCAGAAATGCACACACACCCACGCAAGAATGCCATAATTAGACAAACACACAAACCAGGATCATTATAGAGCATTTGACTGGGATGCTCAAGTCAGGGTTCCACTGCCTTGACATATCTGGTGGAGCACTGCAGTACTCTCCAGCCATATGTGCACACATGTTCATAGTATGTGCCATGCTACACATTATGATCCTGCAGAAACAACTGCAGTATGAACAGCACAGGGAAGGGCCACACAGTCCTCCACCATTTCCAAGGTCCCCACAGGCACAGAGGGACTAGGAGGAGGACCCCCTGAGCCAGCTCCTGTAGGCTGATGGAGGCATGCCCAGTATGCCCTGGCCTTGACAAAGAGGTAATGCATAGCACACACACTGACACTGTAGGGACCCAGGGACTGACCCTCTTTCCGACTCCGTACTACTACTGCATACATCCAACATAGGCAGTCCTCAAGCATGCACAAGGTAAGTCAGTCATCTTAACAATAAATGAATGGAGTAGCATTTTCTGGTAGCATAGCTATGGTATTGCTGCATACATGCAAGAGAATGGGGTGGCCTACTGGGTAGCAGCAGACAACTGACAGCTATGTGGGACACCAGGAAATGTTTGCCCAATACTGGCTTTCCCACACTATGCAGTAGTACCCAAGGTGACAAATCCCACTGCAGTATATGTGGAGGCCAACTAACAGGGGGTCATAAGTCACAGGCATGGATGTCAGTGTGGGGGTTCCATACTCACTCCTCAGCCTCACCCAGAAAGTCAGCTGTAGAAAACCATAAAGAATTATCAGACAAAGGCCCAAAAATGGTGACAATGATGAAATACCCCCTACAGACTTACACAGTGATAGCACATCAGGTCTTGCAATTCCAGTAAGGCTCTGAAGGGCAGAAGTCTAAAACTCAAATGTATACCATTACAATCTGACCTATGGTCTTTAGTGATATGCTTCTAGTCTCCAGGACAGGTCACAATACTATGATAAACAGAACCAAAATGTAAAGCAAATATCAGCATAGTCTGTGCAAATGTGTACAGTTGACAGATGTGCCCCACCCCCCCCCATAATCCCATAGAAATGCAGTAGCATGTATGTTTGCAGGGAAATAGCAGCAGAGCACACATTTCCAGGGTTGTCCCAATCAACATAATAACTTGTTGCAAATCCACAATATGCAGGGGTCAATGAGCTATGTATATGTGTAGTTAATACTGTCAGCATGTTGCCAGCACTTACTCCTGGCTGTTGTGTCGTAGTGGCCTAGGTACAGTGCTGTGGTTGAGAAGGCCATGTTTCAAGAACTGCAGTGCCAACTATTCTGCATGTCAGCTACACCTACAGTAGGAGTTGTACACACTGTCCAGGCATCAATATCTGTTAATGCTGGAAAGCTGTACAAGTCATAGACAGGGGGCCACACATATGGACAGTACACAGATTGGAGTAACCTTCATAGTGTCTGCCATACCTCTCAACTGTACAGACCTATTGCAGAATGTCCAGAGGTATGCATCATATTTGTGGTCTGTATATCATGAAATAGTGGTTGTCTGGCAATTCAATGGCAAATCACATAAGACTAAGGTCAGAAAATAATGACAGATTTTAGTGTCAGACCTCATACATTATAGAAACATGCATGCTAATGCAAAACCTGTTATTGAATCACCTTTCTATGTTTGTAAGGCCAATACTTAAAGAATGGTCCCTATATTTAAGTCTCTGTTACTTATGGCTTTGTCCATTTGTCTGGCTCTCAGAAGTTGAGCGGTATGGTGCCTAGTAGGACAGCAGGTACCTGAAGGTCAGTGTACTGCCATTTTATAAAAGGCTGCCACCTTTCTGTGTCAGCACTGACAGCATGCCACTGGCCAACAGCCATACCCCTGGAATGACACAGGTTGTCACAGAAGGAGCACAAGTATGCCTTGGATGTCTGTTCTGCTTGTCCAAACATTGCATTTGCCTGCCAACTATTTGCAAATTATGAAAGGGTCATGTCAAAACAGCAATGGCAGACAGTGGGGAAGCAGATGTCATACCCATAAAAGTAAATAAGCAATTACCAATCCGGTCTCCCAACTGTCTATGTTTGGTAGAACATGATTAACACCCTGTCCCTGTATGTGGGCCTTTGTCTGACTTTCAGATATAGGCCTGTCCAGATGTCACTCTGTGATGGTATGACAGCTAGACCTCAGAGGCAAAATCACATGAGAACTCTACAAACCTACACACCACAGACCATGTAGACTTTACGCATCAGAGTCTTGCAAACACTAAGGCCTTACCCAAAACCCTAAACAACTACCATACACAGATAGGCTAATGGCACTGTCTCTCAACTCCATGCCATACAGACTCTGCTGAGGTGACCCCTGTCTGGCATATAAAGCAATCCAAACCCTGCCTTGATGGGACTGTTACATATCTGGAACTCAAGACCCACTCCATCATCCTGTAGGTGCAACATCAAGCTGGGCTGTGATATCAGTACAGCTTGTTGGTGTGACAGATACATGTTCCACACACTCCACCATATGTGGAATACACTTCCTGTCAACACCAAGTCAAGTGCCTCAATACCCCTAGTGCGGTGCTCCCTGTATGAATGCATGGGAAACACAAAATACAGAATGGTGATTCCACCTGTATCCCTGCTGGACAGGGGTTCTGTGTGCTGAGATGTTGTAGCATGGGCTACACTCTGATCTGTGTGGGTTATGAGGGCTTCAGGGCCAATACCCTACTAACATCAAAGCAACCTGTCAACCTATACACAACTGTCTTATCAGCGTGCCGGTTCACCAAATTACTCTGTGCTGCTCTGCCACTGACATACCCGGAAGCCATACTGTCAGAATGTGGCCAGCACTTACTCCCTGCTGTTGTGTCATAGTGGCCTAGGTACAGTGCTGTGGTTGACAATGCCAAGTTCCAAGAACTGCAGAGCCGACTATTCTGCATGTCAGCTACACCTACAGTAGGAGTTATACACACTGTCCAGACATAAATATCTTTTAATGCAGGAAAGCTGGACAAGTTATTGCTGCCCATATATGGAATATACTAAACATATAATGGACATTTCTACACAGTAGAGTGCACTATGTACCCACACCCATACCTCCCAACCTCTGACAGAAAGACATCTGGACAAGGTCATAAATAAAAGTGGGACAAAGGCACAATGTTAGGCACGTGTTGTAAATATTGCCCTTACATACTGAGAAGGTTGGTAGGATGAAGGGTTTTGTATTAGCAGAAATCGTCTGAAGGTTATGAAGTCTGAAGCACTAATGTCTGTCAGTATTTTGTAATGTCAGTCTTCAATTATATGCAACTAACTTGCCATAAAACAAAAGTTTAAGTACACTGCACAAAACGTCTATCACAAAACTTCTAGACAAACACCTGGACAATCTGCCAAAAAATCTACAGTTGAAAGGTATGGCCATACCAGGATATGACTTTCCAGGTAAGAAGAATACTACACAAGCAGGAGATCCCTAGCCAGTATATCACCAAGTTGCTGGACTGTTTACACAGCTACATCAGCCAACTGGCTGTAGCCACACCTCTCAACTGGTCTTTTTTTCCCAGAATGTATATAGTCGGGCTTATAATATTGGTCTGTGCATCATGCATTTTTTATTCCTCTGGTAAAGCACTGTGATGATCTCAGAAAGTCTGCAATTAGGTAATGACACAATTCATTCCAGTATCAGACTTCAGATATGTCAGAAAATGTCTGCTAAAACTAATCTAGTACATCTAAGAAAGTCCTGTTTATTTTTGAGAGGTATGGCTGTAGCACACAAAACCCCAGACTGGAGTACAACAATCTCTGGAATGGAGTCCCACTCTCACTATAGAAGGTAATACTAGGCATGATCCTACACTTAAAGAATCACAGACCATGTGGGGACCCAAACTGGACTATATAACTGTATTATGCATATATGTCTTTGCATACAGACAACTATGTACACCTTAGCTCTCCCTGCACACACCCATCAGACAGGATTACCCTCAGCTAGATGGAAGTGACCCATATATGACATATCTGCATCTGTTGTGTGTGATACACAGACATATATATATGGGCAACAGATAACAATATGTCAAGCATCACACATATAGATGTGGGGACAAAAAGAGAGACAGTGATAGACAGAGAGAGACACAGAGACACACACAGACAGTGAGTCATACACATGGATACCCTGAATGGCATAGAGTGGTGTCCTGCTGTTTACAGTGGTATACCAGTCATAACCAGTCACATGTGCCAGCATGAAGGCAAGCTCCATTGTGGGTTATAATATAACATCACCTGCCTGTGTGTGTGTGTGTGTGAGTGTGTGTGTGTGTGTGTGTGTGTGTGTGTGTGTGTGTGTGTGTGTCTGTGCGTGTGTGCGTGTGTGTGTGTGTCTGTGTGCATGTATGTGTGTGTGTGTCTGCAGGTGTAAGTAATAGGAGGCTGTTCCCACTCAGTGCACTTCCCATTGCCCTACTTCACAAGATCTGCTGCTGACATTCACATTAGAAGTATCATTGGACACCTGGCTATAAGCTCTGTAGAGTGTGTGATAACTGTGTAACACTATAGTACAAATAACTAAATATGAAGGAGTTCTAATCTCAGTTCTGGCAAATGTGAGTGTGCATGTGTGTGTGTGTATTTGTAGGTGAAACAGTTTTAGGTCATTCCCACCCAGTACACTTTCCAGTGCCTTAATTTAGCAGTCCTGCTGATGTTATTCCCCTTTGAAGTACCTTTGCACAGTCCCAGCTCTATAAGCTCTGTAATGCATACAATAACTGCGTAACACTGTAGTATAAATAACCAGATAGGTAGGGGTTCTATTCCCAGTTCTGCCATATGTGTGATTGTATGTATAACTGTGTGCATGTTTGTAGGATGAAGAATTTTCAGGACTCTCCCACCCAGTACACATCCCAGTGTCCTACTTTAGCAGTCCTGCTGATGTCATTCATCTTAGAAGTACCTTTGGGTAGTTGTCAGCCCTGTAAGCTCTATAGCATGTGCAATAACTGTGTAACACTATAGTACAAATAACTAGGTAGGCAAGGGCTCTATTCTCAGGTCTGGCAAATGTCTGTGTGTGTGTGTGTGTGTGTGTGTGTGTGTGTGTGTGTGTGTGTGTGTGTGTGTGTATATATATAAATGTATGTACAAGAGTTTGCAAGTGTGCTTGTTTGCATGACAAAGTATTTTGAGGTCTTTCTCACCCACACCACTTCCCAGTGCCCTACTTTAGCAGTCCTGCTGATGTCTTTGCCCTTAGAAGCACCTTTGGACAGCACTCAACCCCATAAGCTCTGTGGTGCATGTAATAACTAAGTAACAGTATAGTACAGATAATTAGGTAGGCAGGGGTTCTATACTCAGTTATGGCAAATTGTGTGTGTGCGTGTGTGTGTGTGTGTGTGTGTGTGTGTGTGTGTGTGTGTGTGTGTGTGTGTGTGTGTGTGTATAAGTGTGTGTGTGTGTGTGTATAAGTGTGTGTGTGTGTGTGTGTGTGTGTGTGTGTGTGTGTGTGTGTGTGTGTGTGTGTGTGCGCTTGCGTGTGTGTGTATGAGGGTGTTTGCAAGTGTGTATGTTTGTAGGTTAATGTATTTTGATGCCCTTCCCATCCAGTACATTTCCCATTGTCATACTTTACAAGGGCTCCTGATGTAATTACCTTAGACATACCTTGCAACACTATTAAATCCTATAAGCTCCGTGGTGCATGTAATAACTGCATAACATTGTAGTATGCATAACTAGATAGGTAGGGGGTTCTAAACTCAATACTGGCAACTGTGATACTGTGTGTGTGTGTGTGTGTGTGTGTGTGTGTGTGTGTGTGTGTGTGTGTGTGTGTGTGTGTGTGTGTGTGTGAGAATAATATCATCTGGGGATGTGGGTTATACCATTTTGAGGCATGTACCACCTGGTGCACATCCCTTTGCTCTACTTTACAAGGCCTGCTGATGTCATTCACATTAAATGTACCTGTATACACTTGTCTGCCTTTTAAACTGTGTCATGTACAGTAACTGTGTAATAGTATAGTAGAAATAATTAGATAGGTAGGGATTCTAATCTTAATACTGACAACTATAATAGTGTGTGTGACGCATATCCCCTGTGGCTGTTGTATGTGTACATTATACCATTTTAAGACCTGTTGATCATTACTTTAAAGACCCTGTTAATGGCATCTGCCTCACATGCACCATGTAACACTATACAGCCCATAACAGTCATCTGTATAGATGTACATGTGATATCCACATTTGCAACCTATATGTGGTCTGTGCCCTTCACAATGAGCATTCCTGTGATATCATTGCTGACACACATGCCAGCATCAGACATCTTACCTGACTGACACATCACTCTGATGCAAAGTCTGTCACTCTATCACTTGTGCAGGTATGTAGGAGAAGTAGAAGAGACCATTCGCTATGTCTGATGGGTTATCCCACCATCCAAGAAGGCATTCACAAGATTACCTGTTGTAAGAGGTTGTGTGTTATGTCCCAAGCATATAATCTATGTGGAGCATGTCATGTGTACGCAGCACTATAGTACATACAAGTTGATACGTACGGTTACTAATATGTCTATTGACAACTGTGTATGTGTTTCTGTATGCACAGACCCTGTGGCTGTCTTCAGTGTGTGTATGTGATGGCTATACCATTTTGTGTGCCTCTTCCACCTGTTGAACTCCCCCATTGCCAACCTAGTGTCAGGCCATACAGATGTCACCCACCGTACAAGCACAGTTATGCAGTTTCTAACACCAAGCCACTGTTTTGCATGCAATGGTCGTATCCCTGTGTATTGTACATTAATGGATGGGTAGGTCATCTACTCTGAGAAGTGTCACCTCTATGTGCATGTGTGTTTTAATGCATGTCTCCATGCAGTGGTGTGTGTGTGTGTGTGTGTGTGTGTGTGTGTGTGTGTGTGTGTGTGTGTGTGTGTGTGTGTGTGTGTAAGAGAGCTGGATCTAACATATTAAGGACCTCTGAACCCACCATTTTCAATCCTAACAGCCCCTGCAATTGTCACCCACTTCAATAGTAGTGGCAGACACTGCCACACTACAGTACCACTGTGCTATTTGTATTATGTATCTAGCACTTTCATTCGTAAGACTGTGCAGGTAGGGGCTGTGCTCAGCCCTTCTTCGGCTGCCCCATGTGCCACATGTGCAAGGCTATGACTCTGTGTGCACTACCAGCACAAGAGACCAGACATGCATATGAGATAACAGACACACATGCTGGTGATTGTTAGGTTAGACTGACACAGGGTGACCTGTGTTGGAATACATACCCCAAACCTGTCATACACAGTACTAGGCATACCCTCATCAACTGTATAACAGTCAAGTGGATGGAACAAAAATGGCAGGGGCAACAGGTGCTGATAGCTGAATCTGTTGCAGTTAAAGTAATGGCTAAGCTTGTGAGGGACCTAGTGCCAGTACTCAAGTAACCTTCTCTGTATGTGTGAGCCTGCGGTCCTAGAGAACACCCAGGTGACATGTATGAAGGTTAGGTAGCTGTGTTAATGGTATGTATGCAAGGTCACACTGTCTGTCACAATTGCCTCGCACACACTGTTGCATGTAAACACACCTGGTAAATGTGTACATATACAGCTATACCTTGGCTATGAAAAGGTCACTGTGTGTTTCCACTCCGCCTTATTCATCATTGCTACTGTCAGCAGGCCCACAGCCTGCAGACACACAGACACCTGGAACACAACCAGAATACAGTACATGACACTACAGTTAGTCAGCAGTATGAACTGCAATACGGCATCATGGCTAACAAGGTACATGCACCTCGATGTGTACCCATAACTACTGCCAGCAGATAGGACCTTACACAGCATGACATTGCTACACTGTACCATAGTCATCCTGTGCATCAGACCCATATGAGCATGTGTGTGCTTTGATGGTATGGATAACAGTGTTGTGGCACAAGTATTATCACATGCCCAGGATGTGGTGTTGGATTGCCAAAGGCCTAGGCTGGGCCATATGGTTGACATCATGTGTGTGTGTCTGGAGGGGTGATGTTCAACTGGGCCATGCAGAGGAGCTGTGTGTGTCTGGTGATGACCTGCCTTTGATAGGGATGTGTGAGTGTTTGCCTTTATGCCATCAAGCTATATGGATGCCTGACACAGGTCTATGTTGGACAGCATTCAACCATACATGGCAAGATGCATGGTTCACCATCTCCCAGCAGGGGAGCAGGAACTGCTTCTGCCAGGAGTATTACTGGCACCACTAGGCCCAACAGCAGATGCAGTACTACTCCCTGATGTTGACTGCTGTCTGCTTGATCCACGCCCCTGATGGGACTGGCCAGGACAACGTGCCTATGGCCTGCTCTGGTATGGTGTGGACAGCACCCTCCTTTTGGTATTGTTGTTGGTACTGCCACTACGGGATTGTGAATGTGCATGGCCACATAGGCTCTCAGCTGATCATGTTGCTGACCTACGTCCACCTAGCCCATGCCCTACTCCCACCACATGCTCAAGCACAGATATTGCATGGTTGAGCAGTGAAAATGTCTCACCCCACTGCCTATCCACAACATCAGCAAGATGATGCATGGCATCATAAATGCCGTGGAGGTCATCATGTATGGTCAGAATCCCTGCATTCATGACCACGAGCATATGTCTGGTGTGGTGGTCTGTACGCATCTGTGTCTCCATGACGGACCAGAACATGTGTCTGGTGACACCTGTTGTGACACTTACAATAGGGGCTTGATGGACAAAAGTCCTCCATCAA
Source organism: Protopterus annectens (assembly GCF_019279795.1). NCBI lineage: Eukaryota > Metazoa > Chordata > Ceratodontiformes > Protopteridae > Protopterus > Protopterus annectens. The sequence continues at coordinate 877,678,148 of NC_056732.1, forward strand.
GCATCCCTGTCCATCTGCCAGTGCGTGACCTTGCCTGCTCTGTGGCTATGACTAGTGTCTAGACTCACATTCACCATAGGCAACACACTAGCCTTTTCCATGTCAACATGCTCAACCTGCCCATTATCTGTGGATGCAGGAGACTGGGTATTTGAGGGTGTACTGACTGTTTGTGGGGACCTGGTGGGTGAAAGTGGGATACCAAACAATGGCACAGATTCAGGCACCAACAATCCACCTGTGCCTCACTATGACCATCGCCATCATCATGGGAGTCTGTTAAGACACTGACATCAGGTTGTGAGGGGGAGAGACACCAACCCCCATGTTCATCTGTGATGGGAAGACAACATATGTAAATTAATACCCTGCAGTATTATGTTTGCTGATATCCACACACACACACCCACTCACACACACACACACACACACACACACACACACACACACACACACACACACACACACACACGCATGCACACACACACACACATACGTGCACACACACACACACACACACACACACACACACACACACACACACACACACACACACACACACACACACACACAAACTCATGGTACAGTCTGGCACAGCTTTAACACCTATGGGCCCTTCAGGGCAACCCTTACAGTAGTTCTGCCTGCCACACTTCAACTCTTTGATAGCTACTGTAAGGCCCGCAACAAAGGGTGAGAAATTCTACTGGTGATGGGCCTAGTAGCAGAATGGTAATTGTGACCAAGACCAAGGCTATTGGAGTGACATCTACTGTATATGCATGTACTGTAATAGCTGACTTACTGCAATACAGACCAAACCCAATGACAAGGTGTAATGATATGTGATGATAACTAATGAAGGAACAAGAGTGTACACTATCACTGCAGTACCTACACAGTTCAGACTCACAGGCATTCATTTCAGACAGCATTGCAGGACAGTCTGCAATACATACATGAAACATGTACAGTAGTAGGTGCATAGCCTCATAAGATGATACCAGGCTATTGGCCCTGATGCCCTCATAAGCCTGGCCCAGACTTTTGCTCATGTCCCTTCAAAGTCAGGAGCTGTTTCCCCTGTCCAGCTGGGACACACACAGGATCCCAGGGGTGTCTTATCTGTTTCCCATGTAGACGTCCAGCTTTTTTTCAAGAGGGCTATACATGTACTCTGCTAGACATGGGGAGGGAGTGTATTTTACAGACAGTGTATTGTGTGGGACACTACACTATCCTGCCAAAAAGTACTGTACATGTCACAGACCAGGTGAGCGCCTTGTGTGCATCCTGTGTGAGTGGTGTTTGCCCTATAGATATGCAGAAATGCCATCAAGGCTGCTTGGGAAATGGCCTTCTGTGAAGATTGGGTAAAGATAGATGAAGGCTGCCAGCCTAGTCAGATAGAATTTTATAGATAATTCTATCATTTGTAAATATGAATGTTGAACTACAGGCTTGTTTTCCTAAATGAAAGAATATGCTGTGTAATTTTGAACTTAAAACAATGTAGCAACATTGCCCTCTGCTGTAAAGAAAGCTAAGTTAAGCATTTCTTGCCTGTCCTTTGAAATTAAAATTATTTCATGTGTGTCCCTTTGAAGTTAGAATTTGAAGTCGATGAGTCTGGAGTGAAGCATCCTGCCTATTGTTTTAACTTAAAGAATAATTACTAGAGTTTACATGTGGAATATCTTTTACTGATGTAGTTTCCTGCAGGTGCAAGATAACAATTATGTAGTTTCTGTTAGCCTGGGAACACAAGGAAAGTGTGAAATGATGTACTGGGAATCAAGACTGAAAATAGCAATTTAAAAAGAGAGAATCAGAAGGCATTAAGCATTTTTGTTTTGAACATCCAACTCACAGCACTGTCTTGCTCATATGTTAGTTACCTTAGACTTGTGTTTTCTTTTAGAAATAGCTAAGAACTAGAAAGATTAGACTAAATGTTTTTCTGTGATGTCAGAACTGTACTACTGAAATATTTTAAGTATTCCTTGTGATCTCTGAACTCTTGTCTAGCAATGTGTAGTAGAAATTATTGTCTTGTGCTTTTAATTATTTATTATTAAATATTTTAAAACATTTCAACTGTTGCTGTTTTTTGTAGAGATAATTTAAGCTCTTTAGAGTACTTGTATGCTTTTGGTAAAATTGTATAAAGCCACTCTTATAGCTTTAGCCCTTGGCTATACTACAAATTGGATAATAATATTGCACAGTAATAATTGGACATCCTTTTAAGGGTCTTTGAGTAGCTGATAAGTGTTAGTGGGTGTTGGCAAGTGGAACTACCATATACTCTGGGAGAAAGGGGCACAGCTGGAGAAACTGTGCCAGCCTTCTCCATGAGTGTCTGTGTGGTTGTATAAACTCTTCTCAAAGTGCATGTGTGTGTGTGTGTGTGTGTGTGTGTGTGTGTGTGTGTGTGTGTGTGTGTGTGTGTGTGTGTGTCAGCTACTTGGGCAGGGACACAAAGCACAGGTTGGACAGAGAGGGTGCTAGATGTTTTAGGTTGCCCATGAAGATGAGATCTGGACCCTATTGCTGTGCCAGTGGGGAGTCTTATTGGGGACCTGGAGAGCAAGGGAGCAAGCAGCCCTAGACTGACTTTGATCTCTGTGTGCTCTTAAGGGAAATTGCACTTTACTGTGTGTATTTGTTATCCTTTCTTCATATATGAGACTCTGTGAGGATTGAGGCTTCTTGATATCTGGGCCAGGGCACGAGCATCACACCTTGTATGGCAGACACAGGTCACCTATGATCAGTCTGTATGAGACTGAGTACAGGGACAGGGCTTTCAGCCTATCTGTATAGGACAGGTGTTGCAGACCCTGGATTTGCCTGGCCAGGGACCTTTGTAGTCTCTACAACTGCTGCATTTGCTTGGCAAGGTACATGCCAAGGAAGCCATTGTACTTGATAATGCATCTGATAAGGGTGGAGTACAGGGATGTTGTGGCCTCAGGGTTCCTGGATGACATACTCATATTTGTGAGATGGGCCATGCAGACAGCCTTCCATACAATGTGTACACACAGTGGGTAACTGTCAGGTTGCTACGAACCTTGGTGCACAAGTTGCCTCACACCTGATTGCATGTTCAGTACATTATTACTGTCATAATTAGTGTGGATAACATCTGCAGCAGCAGGGAGAATGATGCATCTCCTGGCATTCAGTTTGCAGCAATGCTTTTTGCACCAGTCATTAATTTGGGTGAGGCCTCTTGCAGGATGCTCACATCAGTAGGGGAATGTAAGACAGTGGCCAGCTTGCAAGCATCTGTAAACCTGGTCAGCCACAGACCATTGCCTTTGTCTTGTACCTCAGATATGTATATCTCAAACAGTAGAGGCCCCCAGACCGATCCTTGGGATACACCGCTCTGGAAGACTCTACTACTAGACTCTACTACTAGAGGTGGGTAATATCATTGAGACAGTTAGCAACCCCTCCGGTAACATACAGGTTGATGCCTAGCTGTGTAGGCATATGTCTCCTGGCTGCCTGGGGATTACTGTGAGAGAACTGTCCTAGGTGAAAGTAGGCATAGTTCACCATCTTCTACTCATCCTTGTGTCTGTTGACCACTTCAGAGTCAATCAGGTTTAACAGGCCTGATCTCCTTTTGACAATGCCAAACTGTGTGGGCTCAACCATTTTGAGGTTGCCGATGTCCCTGTTCATAATGTCCTTGTATTGCCTTCCATGCCCTTGGAGAACAGGCTAGTTAGGCTAATATGCATATGATTGGCTCGTACAGTTGATTGCTCTGTCTTTGTGTATAGGGATGACAGTAGCTGTCCTCTGTGCAGATGGGATGACACTGGTGCTCAGGCTTTGGTTGACTACAGTGTGTAATGGAGCTGAGAGCTCATGCCTGGGTTTATGTAGGATGCAGCCAGGGATGGCATCAGGCCTATGGAGACTTCTGTGTGTTGCCTTTGAGAGGGCATTATGGACCTGCTTTCTGATGATGAGGGGAGGAGTCAGATGCTGTGCTTGGACATGTGTACCAATGGGGGGACAGGGAGGTGATGTTTACACTTCGCCTGCCTGCAGCAGGTTACCTATATCTATGCCATATGTGTAAGTGGTGTTATTGACCACCACTACAGAGCAGATTTGGGTGTTGCCTCTGTGATTGCAGACATATGTGTGGAAGGCCTAGTAATTGGCCTTGGCAGATGTGTCCAGTTTGCACTCAGAGATAGCCTTAAGGTAATTCACCTGTGACCTTATTTACTTGTTCAGACCAAGGTGACATTCCTTCCAGTAAGGCCCATGCTCATTCTTGGCACTGGCCGGCAATTATTTCCACCTATTATGGTATTTGTGTATTGCTGCTGTCCACCACAGATGTTTACCCTACCTTGAGGGAGATTATGTTGTCCTGTCAGGTATTGCTGAGTCCATACAGCTATGTAGGTGCTCACATAGTATTTTGGTGTGGGCTAGGACACTACTGCAGTTCAAAGTGATGGGACAGTAGCTGTAAAGTTACTTCTACCTTCTCTGAGGAGATTTATAGACATGTGTGTAAAGTTTATTTTGTTTGACCCTGACAAGGGGGGACAGGGGAACTGGTGACCTGAACAGCAATGGCTATGTGGTCAGGTCTTACTAAGGATGATGATGCTGTAGAAGTGTTACAATGGCTACTCATGTTGGTTAGGACCATGTGCAGGATATTTCCACCTGACATAGGAGTGTTGACTGGCTGATTCACTTCATTGCCATTGACAAAGCTGAGGAATCTCTATGCATTCATATTCAGGTGGCATAGGTTATGCACATTATGGGCGGGTGGTTAAAGTCACCCAGGAGCAGGATAAACAAATGAATCCTGACAGATTCCAGCAAGTCCTAATAGGTGTGGTGGCTGTCCAGAATCATGGTCGGAGGTCTGTAACTAGCTATGATTTGAGTAGGTGTTTTGTCAACTGTTAACTGCACTCAGGATGTCTCCTGTGGGTCATACGGTCTGACCTGCCTGGAGGTGTGTATGTGTATTATAATGTTTAAAACTCCACCTCCTGTGGCTTTGCAGCCCTCCATTTGGGGTCTAAATGTATGATTTAATGAGTAACCTGACAAGGTTAGTGTGCTCTCCACAGCTGCAAAGCAGCTGTCAGTGACTTCACAAATGTCGGCATCCTACAAGACAAGATACACTTGCATTGGCATGGGTTTCATGCTAAAACACATACCTCCTGTTAGAGCAAGACTTCCCCACAAAGGCACACATCACTGGTTGGCAAAGGCCAGAAAATAGTGATACTTTATGAATCTAGCTGTAACACATTTAGTTGCCAGCAAAGTCGGTTTCACATTCACAGGACTACTCTGTAGGATATGACATTTGACATGCAAATGTATGCTATTATGTTATAACTTCAGTCTTTAATGGGTTGCAAGTGATGTGCCAGACAATATGCAACTGTATGAGGCATTGACTGCAAATATGAGGCAGGCATGTGGTCAGTCTGCAAAACAATGGACAGTTGACAGGTATGGGCTCAGTATATCACATACAGTTCACATACACTTCTGTGCCTGTTGTTTACTATGCACACACCCTATACAAGTCTCTTACATTTGTAAGACAAGCATATATATTATAGTTGCACTCATAGGTGGCATATGAATATTTACAACATCCCAAGTAGCTGCCATAACAGTGTCATAGTCAGTATTGGACAACAGACACTCCAGTAGTAGTCATACATGAGCTGACCTTTGCTGGGGTGACTCAGGGGCCAGAGCTGTGATCTATGTTACTGCACACAGGGCAAGCAGGAATGACCATAGGTGACAGACAACAGCATGTGACTCCAGCAGGTATTGTTGCAACCTAGTTTTTAACTTCTTATTTCACATTTTTGCATCCCCCTTCTGCATTCCAAGCTTAAGTGATTGACATACCTGTTATAGTGCTGAAGAGTTTTTTTCAGAATAATGCAAATGAATAGATTTGCATAGTTGCAGCCTGTCTTTGTGTAGATGGGTTCAGACCTGTGTTGCATAGGCAGCAGCTTGCCTTTTGTAGGTAATGCTCATAAGCAGTTGATGGCATATGCACCAATCAGTGTCTCCCACTTGCTACTTGCCTCCAGTGCAGCTGTGTTGTCTTTCCATTATCCCATGCCATAGAAACACAGTGCTATAATTAAATCCTTCATGTGGGTCTTGCCCCTTTTCCTTTACTGTATGTAGGACATTATGGAGGTGTGGGGGTTACAGATTCACAGATGGTAGGTGGAAATACCTCTCAGAACAAGACATGTCGAGACAGCCCAACAACATGGGGCAAAGCTCCAGCACTGGGTACAGATGGTAAGTATTGCTGTTATACACATAGAAGATTGCTAGATTAAAGGGTTTGTCTGGACATGCATTCTCTGTGTGACTTGACATCTGACAGTGATATGTCTCTGACATACACCTCAACTGTCCAGATGTCCACAGACTCTCCAAAGGTTTGCCTGTTATGTTTGGTCTGTTCCTCAGACAATTTCTCTTTTGGAGAAATCAATAGGATAATGTGAGGATTGTAGTTAGTAAATGTTGACATCCATTTACGTTTCAGACATCATATCCTTCAGGGATGTTATGTTTCAACAAACCCTGTAATAGCAGCAACAGTTTCAATTTGTCACACCATTATTGTAACTATTATTGTAACAACATTATGTTAGATATATCCCTCTTTTTGGCCCCCTGTCCCCCAAGTATGTCAGGCTTTGTCCAGATGTCTTGCAGTAAAAGGTTCAGAGGTATGGCATATCATTATTTAGTGACTGCTCTCCTGATAACATCCCAATGACTTAACAGACTCCTGGAGGTGGTATGCGGCAGTAGCCATAAATATGGTCCCACACCCTGGACATTCTGTGGAAATCTTTACAGTTGAGAGTTATGTATGTCTGGCCGTTGTTAACAGACTGCCAAGACTGTGTAGCAGTGTTGTGTGTAAATGTTTGTTGGGCTGATTAGTGAGAGTAGCAGATGTGAGTGTTATGGATCCTTTCTAGCTGACTTTGCATGCTGCTACAGTTGCTGGTGGTCTATCAGGTGTATATGTTTGTAGGGGCAGACTGAGAAATGTCCTGTAACAAATCAGGATTCCCAGTAGACTGTGAGTTGAGGCAGTATATGTAGGTGTAGTGTGTGACTGGCAATCAGGATATGTTTGTTCAAACAGTCATTATACTCTAGAGTTAATTTGGGGTACTGGTATGTTGCTGTGATTGTGGTGCATATGGTTGTGGGTGGAAAATTTCTCACCAATGTCTGCTTTTCCCTACAGTTAAATCCCTATAGTGCATGATACATTTGCAAAAACATGGGTAATTCCCCAGAGCTGATTTGGGGTAGTCTCATGTTGGTCTTACTGTGGTAGAGAAGGTGCTGTGTGATAAGGTTGGCTGCTCTCAGTGTTTTTTCTCTTCTGTTACATGACTGCAGAAATACCTCTCCACTGTCTAGATGTCTAGACGCTGTCCAGATGCGTGGTTCATATGTTTGGTCTGTTCCCCATAACAGTAGTGGGTTTCTGAAAAATCACTGGGATGATGTAAATTATGACAATCATTTGTGTTTCAGACCTGGAATCTATCAGATAATATATGTTAAATCAAACCATGCTACTCTAGCAGACTTCTATGCATATTACAGGCATATTTCAAATATGTCACTATTGATTGCCTTTTATCCCTGCACTTTGTCAGGCTTTTTGCAGATGTCTTGCAGTAAGAGGTTGTTTATATATATATATATATATATATATATATATATATATATATATATGTATAGATGTATATATATATATATATATATATATATATATATATATATATATATATATATATATATATATATATATATATATATATATATATATATATATATGTATATGTATTTATATACATATATATATATATATATATATATATGAGAGTACTACGGATATTTATTTTTCCCTTATGTTAAATAACTGTAGTGCATGATATGTTTGTAAAAGCATTACAAAGTCCTACAGCTTAGACAGTGTAGAGGTGCATTGCTGTGATTGTATTGCACAGGGTATTTGTTCGAGACTTGGTAGAGATTACTTTTTTTCATTAATGTTAAATAACCATAATGTGTGATATGTTTCTTAAAGCATTGTAAATTTTCACAACTTAGATGGTGTAGTGGTACATTGCTGTGATTATAATGCACAGTGTCCTGGGTTTGAAATTGGCTGGTCTGATTTTTTTTTATTGCTGGGCAGAATAAGGGCTGATGGAGACAGAGTGATTAAAACACTTTTAAGCAGTTGTAAGCAGGCTTACGTTGTTTTGTGGAAAGCCACATGATGCTAAGAGATGCTTAAGTCCTCTTAGCTTCACTTAGCACCGCTTACTTCCCCTTACACCCGTGCTAATTTTAATTAAAGAAAAGAAAAAAGGGTGATAGGAAAGGGGTTAAATGGGGACAAGCAGGGGGTAAGACATTAGGAAAACCAGCTAGGGATGTGCAGGATAGGTGCAGGAAAGGACGATAGCTCTACATTTCTTCTGCAGCAACAGCTGTGAATAATGTGTAGAATTTGGAATTTACAGGCTCACACCCCGCTGGAAGGAGTGTTGATGACAGACATTTGTACAATAATGTTTGGGTAGATTGATTAATTTCAGTGTACATGGGGGCGAAATGTAAAGCTATGTATGGGGCAATTATTTTTTAAGGGACAGATGTCCTTTTTTATGGAGAGAGTGGGATGTTGGGGAAGGGCTGTAAGTATGTTTGGGGAGGTAGGTTGGGTAGGATAAGTTGCATTCGCAAACAGGCTAGACATACAAGACAGTAGACAGGGGTGGTATATGACACATGAGGGGGATCCACATTTGACAGGGAGGGTGGTTGGGAATCCAAAGCCCATGAGCCCCCAAATGGATACAGTGGGACTGAGGTTCCCACGGGCAGTTACCACTGCACCTTCATGACCCTGAAGGTGGCTGTGCTGGGGTCTGAACAGGAGGGGCAGCCTGCCCCTCGAGTTGCACCAGGTGGCCCTCCATCTGGTGAAGTCGTTCATCCACCTCTATGCATATGACACTGTGCACCATACCCTGGAACTGGTGGCGGGTGATGGGCTTCTCTCTGTGCCCATGCCCGGGAGGGGACAGGCCTCAGCCCTGTGGCGGTTCCACCAGAAAATGGTGCAGCACCAGCATAGGAGGCAGTTCCAGGTTGGGTCCCAGATGGGCTGGGGCTTGGTGCCATAGCCAGATGCGGTGGGACAGGCCGATGCACCTGGATCTGCCTTCCCAAACATAGTATAGTTTTGAGGTTTTACAAAATATATTGGTTAGTCATGAACAAAACATTTCAAAAGTAGTTATAACAGCATGCGTGGGTGTTCCAATTAACCCCCATACAACAGATGTGAAACAGTTGCATAGCAAACAGAGCACATGCATAAATGAAACAACAGTAGGCATTGTAACAGCATGCCAGTAAAATTGATGGCAACAGGCCACCAACAATGATATTTAAACAAGGTATGTTAACATGAAACCAATGAAATATATGAACAATAATAGAACACATTAGGTTTTGAGAACAACATACTTGTAAACCACAAAAAAGGCAAGCTGGCTGTTGACACTCCACACTTTAATTGAAAGTGCTTTCATTGAGGCACATACCTCAACTTCTTCAGACCAAGGTCTGAAGAAGTTGAGGTATGTGCCTCAATGAAAGGACCTACAATTAAAGTGTGGAGTGTCAACAGCCAGCTTGCCTTTTTTGTGGTTTAGCAACATATATATAGTATATGAATGATAATTACTGATGCAGATGGGGGGGGGGGATGTCCATTAACAACTGTTTAGGCTTCTATTTTTCACAACAGTACTGCTCAATACTCTACTGGTCTGCCCTCACTTTACATCTACCTATGGCCCATAGCTTCTGTAGCACAAACATACCTGTTAAACTGTCAACCTGGAATGGTATGGGGCAAGCTGTGACAGCTCTGGGTACATGACTAGAGGGGACTCGTACATGTCAGGGGTGCATATCCAGCACAGACTGGGTGACCTGCACTGCTGTTATGTGAGTGTGCTACTGGCATACTTCACCTGGTTTCCTATCTGTGTCCAGAGTTATTGGCAGCAGTGACCACTAGCCATGATAGTGTGCACTTACAGGACATGTATGGGGGAGAGTGAATGGTGTATGTACCTATCCTGCTGTCATTTGCAGGCATATGGGGCATATTGGGCAGTGGAACATTTGTACACAGTGTATTAGTATACCCTTCATACAGCTACTACACACATTTCTTTACCTGTAAGACCTGTAGAGAAAATATCTGTTAACACTTTCTGACTGTTTCAACAAATATTCAGGATTTCTTTTGTGTATATATGCACACATCTCAGTACCCTTCCCTGGGTGTGTAGAACTAACAACTAAGCTATATCTCATCACACTGAGCTACTGGGAAATATCTGTTTCTTGTTTGACTGGTTTCTGCCTAATACTCTCTTGGTTAGACAGTCTGACCTTGTAATCCTGAGATGCATGCATGACAGATAGTTAGTGCAGTGTGCATTAATCCTTTGAAATAATACAATCTGGACAGTAAAGGTTAACACACGGCAAAGCTGCATGGGACACACTGTGATTCAGTACACATTACTATTCAGGGTTCCAAGCTTAGTGCAGTATATATTTTATATTCCATTTATATCTTGTTTTACAGCTCCACAATCCATAGTTTTTCTTAACAGCTGGTTCTCAGAACAACCTCAGTTAATGCATGCTGTCAAACCCATATTTGCTGTAGAGAACTTGTATACATTCTATTTCTACAACAACATACCGGAGTAAACACAACGGTTTATGGTATTAATATTTATTACAGTGACATGACACAGTGCTTTAGTACTACTTATCTGGTAGATCAATATTAGTCAGACAAACTTTATTTATTCGGTTAACACAGTAACAGTATACCTACTGGCAGCTATCAATGTAATTCCTCTTAGTTAGTTGTACTATATACTGCAAAATAGATTTGTACTCCCCAGCCTGTCAGCACAACCTTAACAGTCTGTTGGCATGGGCTTTGAAGTTGCTAGCCCTCACTGCTTCAGCTGTAGGAGATAAAAACAAACATTATGCATAGCTGTCTATCACACACTCAGGCTAGACTTTGATACAGACTACTTCATACTGATACTTACACACTACTGGAGCATTCTGTGCCTGTGCATCTTGGGTCCACTGGGCCAAGAATGCCCCCTTCTTCCACTTTAGGTCAGCATAATGGTGCCGTACCTGCTCACCAGTTTGGAGGATGCCAGTAGCCCTGGTGAGTTCACATGCGAGATGATCCCAGGCCTCATTTTTGTATTGTGAGCCCTGGTACTGGCCCTGCAGCAGTCTCTCATCATGGTTTTCTACAAGGAGTCCAGCCATGACCCTGGACTCCTGAATGCCCCAGCACTGCACCTGAAAGCGCGCTCCTTCACCAACGCCTGACATAGTACCTGCACAGATCAACTACAACAGGTTCTGTCTGTAATCCCACCTATGTGGTTTAAATAAAGCCAAATTCCCACCCTTTGCTGTCATTGGACCATTTTGAAAATGCTAAGCTCAGCTATGCAGTGAACAAATCCACTAAGTTGAGTTTAACAATGCTTAAAGGGGCAAATGCTGAGCACTGCTTACAAGTGTGCAAATCCGCTTAGCTGAGCTAATTACTGCTAAGCATTCACATTTAAGCAATGCTTACATCGTCTAAGCATAGCTGAGCAGTATGTAGCATTGCTCTGTTTTCATTTTAAAAAAATATCAGGATTGTAGATTAATTCATCATTACTGACATATTATTAAGTGTATATGATTTACTTTACATGACAACATCCCCCTATGTGTTTTCATTACATTACCTTGGGGTGTGACTGTACTGTATGGGACACTTGTGTATACATAGGTGATTTCACATGTTATATGCACTCACACTTCCATTTTGCACCTGCTACACTACCCTGGGTAACAAATATCAATTATTACATAATTTAACATAAAAAGATAATTTAAACAATGCTTTCCCATGTAAAAATAAAGCACCTGTCTTGGCACTCAAACCATAAATGTCTGCATACAAAGCCAGGACTCTAACCACTATGCTATCACATCATTCATATTTGGGCTGTACATTTTTATTTAGCTGCTATAAGATGTTTAAGCAATGCTTAGAAGAGGAACCTAACGTGCACACCCACTCAGGTAAGCTTAAACATACCTTAGAATGGAAAAAAAAATAATAAACCCACTTTATTTCTGTACTCCTTGTCAGTCCCAGTAAGGAAAATTGTAAGGGGACACATGGGGACAGAAATATTGCTCTTACAAACTTAGAAAGTTGTTAGAATAATATGTTTTGTATTAGCATGACTTTTCAGATGGATGCGGAGTCTTAAACTCAAATGGTTGTCATTATTTAAGACACACATCCTCTGCTATTTGCCAGGTAGGGATAGATGTTTGGGGGAAACCACAAAAAAATATGATGTGGTATACCTCTCAACTGTACAGATTTCTGCAGAATGTCCAAATTTCTACCTCATATTTATGGTTCATTTCTCATATGATTGTGGTTTTCTAGCAAATCATTGGCAGCTCACTTAGGGTTTAAGTCAGGAGATAATGACAGACATTTGAGTTTCAGACTTCATACCCTTCAGAAAAATCTGTGCTAATGCAAAACCCATTATTCTATCAACTTTCCAAGTTTGTATGAGCAATATTTAAAAAGTGTCCCTATTTCTGGGCCTTTGTCCCCCCATTATTTATGGCTTTGTACAGATTTCTTGCTCTAGGAGGTGGAGAGGTATGTGAGGCAGGCATCTGCGCATTCTGCGAAAACCTGTACAGTTGAGGGTTATGGCCATACAGCTCTTTCACAATGCAGGGGATATGTGATAGTACCTGTCATACACCCCCTGCATTGCTTCCTATTGGGATATCTGCTTTCAGTGTCCCCAGACACTGAAAGCACTTGCAAAGTGCTGTATGGCACTTTGGCAATGCAGGAGATGTGTGACAGTACCTGTCACTCACCCCCTGCATTGCTTCCTATCCAGACTACCTGCTTTCAGTGTCCATAGACACTGAAAGTGCTTGGAAAGTGCTGTATGGCACTTTGACAATGCAGAGGGTGTGTGACAGAACCTGTCACACACCCCCTGTATTAATTTCTTGATCCCCTATCTATTTTAATGTCTTCAGACACTGTTTTATTATTTTATTTGATTTCAGTGTCCACAGGCACTGAAAAGCATTTACAAAGTGCAGTACGGCACTTTCCGAGTGCAGGGGGCGTGTTAGATGTGCATGCACTACTTAAACACGCCCTCTGCACTCAGTAGTGTTCATGTCCATTTAGCCTTAGCAGTATATGCAAGGTGCTCTGCTGTTAAAGCTAAGTGGAAATAGACACGGTTCACTCCATGCAGGAATAGCACTATTCCTGCATAGAGTTTATTGAATCCAGGGGTATATCTTCATTATATTGCAAAATTTTCACTTGGAAATTCTTGCATAGAGCTTTTGTCACTCGTAACAAAATTACAATTATGTACAAATCAAATAGAATTAAATGCTGGAGATGTGATTCTGAAATAATAGCTGATTGGATGCATATGGTATATGAATGTGAAGTCATCTCCCCTTTTTGGAAAGAAATTAATAACTTCATTTAAGCTCTATGGTCAGACAGATATAATATTTCTAAATCTTTAGTTTTATTCAATGGTCCACTTCTATAAATAATTCTAAAACTCCAAGTACCTCTTCTTTGGTTTATTCTTGCTGTAGACAGAAAAGTAATTACTAAAAATTGGAAAAGTAAAGTTATTCTCACTAGTGTTGAATTTATTAGTATGGAAAAAAATGTTTGCAGTACTGAATTGCATACTATGAAGATGAGAACTTCTAATATTACACAGTCATATAAATATTACCTTAAACTTAAAGACTTGCTTGAAAAATATTAATTGTTGATATGTAAAACTTTGATGTAGGTCAGCTGTGGACCTATGTAAACATGTCTTTGTTTTATAATTGATTTGTTTATTTATTGTGTTTAAAACAAATAAAAAAAATAAAAAAAGGTTGTAGTCTATCAGCAGCCAGAATGAGTGAGAAGGTGGGGAGTTAGAGCTTTTCCAAACTGTCCAAGTACTGTGCCCTTGCAGACACTAGCCACTACTGCAGCAGTGAGAATGAATAATTTCTTATAATCTTCTAATTTTGTATTATTGTGATAATTTTATTATGTGAAAACTTAAGGGAAATGAAATGTTAGAATATGTTCTGTCATGTGACCTATCCAGGAGTGTCTGTCATATTTTATGTAACTCAGTGTAGATTAAAAATTTCCTCTCATCAGAAAGACTTTGAGGAATTATTACTAGAAGATGAATGGCTTGACATGCTGCAGCAAATTACCAGCTAAAACATAAGAAACATTTTGGCATCCAGTACTTCTCAATATAAACAAATATTGTATTTTTCAATAATCAGACAGCCATTAAGCCTTACAGTGTTCTTGAAATTTAGATTTTTTTTCTCTCTGTCTAGCTCTCTTTCTCTCTCTGTTCTTTTTCTTTGCTTTCCTTTTTGCGATCACCTTTTGTTCCATTTTATCTCATTACCTAATAAACATAGACTTTCAGATTGGAGATGAGCCTTTTGAAATACTGAAGTGATAACTTAATCTTCCACCTTGAACTTATGTCAAGGGCTTGCCAACAACAACTAGTCTGTAGACCTTTTCTAAATTGCATAAGTATATTAGAATGAAGTTACATAATTGTCTTCTTAGAAAGAAAGAAATAAATCAAAAATATAAACTATGGAAAATTTGTGCTAAATAAAAAACAAATTGTTTGGTAGTTCTAAAAAAAGGTTATGGAGATACAGAAAAATATAAATTAGTCTTTGGTATCCTTTATGGTGTAATAAATTCAGCAATACTACTGTCTTGTATGAAAATGCACTATAGTTACTCTTTGTTGGACCTTAGAAAAGGAAAAGGTCATCATATTATCAAGGCAGATAGCTTTAGATAGGATGTCTTGGATCATTATCAATTAACTAATATAAGCATAATTATGAGGACAGATGTATTAATGGTAGAAACCTAATATGTTATTAAACTAACCAGGCCAACATTATCTGAAGTGTCACCATGTGCAAAGATATTAATGTGTGGGGAAAGTTAATAAAAGAACAGGCTTAAAATACTCTTGTTTTATTTTTAAGTCAGCAAGTATCTAATCTGATAGATAGTTATTACATGGCACTGAAAGAGTTGAAACTAGATAGATCAATGAACCAATGCCCTGAATATAAAGAATTTGTATATGCACCATCTTTCCATTTTCAGGCCATATAAGATAGCATGACAATTTTCATATTTAGCAATGTTTCCATTTTGCACCACTAAAATTTAATCTGTAGCCAATTGTACCTTTAAATTGTTATACTGACCTTTCATCATGTAGAAAATGTCATTTTTGAGTATGTTGGTACTAATTACCATAAAGCCCCAATTTCTAGCCCGGCCTTCCTGTTAAGTGCACAAGACCGATTTTTTACAGCATTGAAAAAATAAAGTTCTATTGCAAGCATGGACATCAACAGTACTGTTTCCCAAAGTGCTGTAAATACATACACTCTGATTTTTATGAATCAGTAGAATTGTAGCTCTAGACCATAGTTACTCAACACAATGACCTCAAAAAATTTGCTATGGCATTTTAATGTTGATAAGGTACCTTTTGGCAGGTCCCATGTTCTTTGTACTTATACCCCTAAATCAAAAATACAGACATCTGAATTAATTATTATTTTCTGGATTTCTTCTTGGTAAATTACTGTCTGTCTGTCCATTGCCTCATTTCCTACTAACCTAACTGCTTTTATAAATGCCATAGATAAGTTTTGCAATGGCAGATACACACCGTTTTTCAGCCTTGTAACAGTTATACATTAGAGGTTACTCAGCATTGTGTCGGGTGCTTGCTTTAGCCAGTACTAAGCATCATTGTTGTTAAGCCTCAAATTATTTTAGAGAGTACATAGTTCTTGGTGAAACCCTAAATGCTAGCCATAGTAAATCACCTGTGATCCCCATGATAAAGATTAACAAAAAGAAGTGAAATTAAAACACAGCAAACACATACAAGCTGATTAAACAAGTGCTATTGTAAACTTTTATCATATACTATTATAATGGGCAGGTGCATGGCATCACAGTTTGGAAAACTTGCTGCTGCATGGTCATACCAAGGAACATAAAACAAGTTTACTAACAGCAGATATTTACCAGACAGCATCTGTTCAACAGATGGTCCTGCATAGGACAGACTTAGATGGTAGGTAGGTGGATGAGGGTAAGTGTTACCAGTAGGCTTGGAAAAGCTTTGCCATTCATTGGCAGCTGGCACAGACTCTATAATAGCCATGTCAAATTATTTTGCACTAGCCATATCAATATATTTAACAACTCAAGAAGGTAAGATACCATTTTAACTCATTAAGTCATGATGATAGCATTCTGCATTCTTCTTCTCATACCGCAGTACAGTGTCAGTAGTGGGGTAGGAATACATATTTGGTGTGAAGTTAAAAGATACAACCTTCTGAGATTCCAGATAAAACGTTGTGTGAGACGCCTGTTAAACATCTGATACTCAGTGTTTATGTAGCAAATGATAAGTGCAATTAAAATTATGTCCAGTAAGTTAGATGTGAACATATAGATGGTATATTAATGTTCCAGGATCTGGTTAATAAAATGCAGTCTAACTTCCTTACTGCCTTGTATAAAACAAGCGGTTAAGTATGAATTGTTCTTCTGTATATATCATTTAGTAATTCTTTTAAAATTGCCAGGACTGGATGCAGAGACTAAACTGATGATTTCATGCATAATACATCTTTATTAGGAACTTTACTCTCACTTTTTAAACAGTGTAGATTTATTTACCTCTGTAGTGGTACGAGAACCTTAGTTTTATATAAAGCTCTTCTCATCTTCATAATGGCAATAATACAAATCTGCTGATAAATATCAAGTCCTATATCATTAGATCCCTTACCACACTTATACTTTTGACTGCTGGTGTATTTATTTATTTGTTTATGTATTAATCAATCAATTATACTCATTAACTTACTTCTTGTTTGATAGGCTGATTGCTGGGGACATCCACAGGTCTATATCTTGAAGAAGTTTGAGTTGTTACAGCTATGTGCAGTTGTTATACATTCAAAAATTAATAACTCTATTTTTTACAAGGCAAGTATGAACTAAGTGTTGTAGTTGCAAGCAAAAGCATATCAAATGCTATTCTGTATTCTGCTTTATCATGTAATCTATCACTGCACCAAACATAAGAGATACCATGCTAAAGTCATAGCAGTACTGCAAATGGACAGCAATGTATTAATGTACATAAAGTTTCTAAAATATTACTATCAGGAAAACTGAAAATTTACAATCCATAAGAGAATGCAACTTGCCCAATGACTAGCCATTGATAATGATAGTATTATACTATATGAGGAGATTAAGAGAAAAGAATCATCAGGATAATATAACAACTGACAATGCTGTCAAAATAGACCAGGTGATTGCCAAAACTTTGTGTCAGAGTACAACTACACTACCAGATTGTATACAGAATTGTCCAACTCTGTGCATGAAATTAACAAAATGTTTTTTTTCTTTACTTGAAGGGGAGGATTGTTCTAGTCATCGAACTCTCAGTGACCCAAAGTCCACCTCCAAACTGTTCTTTTCTGCATATACCTTAAACATACACTATCGGCTAAGTTTCATTTATACAGCATGTTATAAAACATCATGGCTTGAGCAAAGTAAGGGCATAATTCTGCAAGTAATAGCATGGGTCCAACTAGAAGATAGTGATCCAAAACATCCTAGTTTCTTAAGATTTCTATACCTCAGATTAATTGAATGTGTCACATTTCAGTGATAAACCATTCAAAATTCTGAGAGAGATAATACACAGCTGACGTATACAAGTTGGCAGAGAAGAGTAACTTGGGATGGAACAGGGTTGGTGCAACCACATCTTTTGAACATGGGGATAGTTAGTGTTTAACCCTGTTATAGCCAGCAATTTGATGAATGATCCCTTCTATAACCTGATTATGCATAAACCAGTCTTCAGTCCATTTGCTTTTTTTTTCTTTTTCCTGTGTACTCAATATCAGATATGGAGATTTTTTTGGATATTACTGTTAGAACTTATGTGTCTCCTTCCACTGTATATCAGCTGAAAACCATATACTTCATTTTCAAAACATGCTTTTTTCTTTCATGTAAAATTTATCTTTATATGTTGACTTCTTTTTGAGATGAACTGCCTAGATCAGCTATACAGAGAAAATTGCCACCATGCTAACTCTGTTCATAAACCATAATATATTGGTATCTGAAAAGATATGATTTATTTTTATTTAACATTTGTCGACTGGGAAAGTCCGACTAGGTTCCACAGATCCTGTTTTCAGTGGAGGCCTGGGGAGAAATGTTCCAGAAGCATGTCTTTAGAATGTGGGAGGAAACCCACGCGAACGCAGGGAGAACATGCAAACTCCACACAGAAGGCACCCCATCCGAGAATCGAACCGGAGAACCTCTTGCTGTGAGGTGACAGCATTAACCACTGCACCACTGCGCTGCCCATATGATGTGTAATATATATATGGGTCTACTGGAAAACACCTAAAATCCACTCGTTCAAAAATGAACAGTGGATTTTCGGTTTCGCAAAGTGCACTTAAGCAAAAGTGCACTTCCGCAAGGAGCAGTTTAATGAACCGTTAAGGAACACAGGTGCAAAAGCACACTACAGTGGGGAATGGCAGTTTACGTGTTTCCCCACTGTAGTGTGATCTCGGAGTTGGTATATTTAAGTAGGGGGGTGTGGGGTGCGTGGGGTTGCCCCCCTGCAAAAACAATGTTTAATGTTTTTTTATCGGTTCGTTGAACCGATGTTTGTGGAAGTGCACTTCTGCTTAAATGCACTTTTGTGGAGGTATGGGTCCACTGTCTAATTTCAAAGATGTGAGTTTTTGAAGTTATACAGTAGACCCGTGTATATGTATATATATATATATATATATATATATATATATATATATATATATATATATGCGTGTGTGTCTGCTGAATTTGATTTTAATAATACTATTTTCATGCTCCTCTGAATAATTGCATGAGTAGTAACAACTGCTGAAAAATACACATACATACATAGATATAGATATATACATGTGTGTGCATGTATGTATGTGTGTGTAAATATCTATATCTATCTTTCTACATATATATATATATATATATATATATATATACATACACACACATACACACACACACACACACACACATATATATATATATATATATATATATATATATATATATATATATATATATATATATATATATATATATATATATATATATATACATATATATATATATAAATATATATCAAAAACTGGAATAATGTTTTGTTTAGATGGAAGAAACTTGGAGGTCAGCTGCTCATGGTGAACCAATTTGTTTTAATTTTTATTTCTTAAAATACCATTTTGAGCACTTTCATTCATTTGTAAGCTAATCATCAAATTTATTCAGAAAATGAGGCAAGCAAAGACTTTGGAAGCTTATAAAAGCTGGTATTGCGAGCAGAGGGGGGTTGGCTATGGAATTTCCTTTCCCATTTGAAGACACTGGAGATGTTTATGTTTTCGTTAAGCCCTTGAAGTATGTCTGCTCAGAGTAAGATCTGCTATTTTAATTCTTTAACTAAGCAACTAACAGTAGGTTGTCTTGATTGCTGTAGGGGTTGGTGACCTGGTCAGTTGCTACAAAAATAACTTTAGTGAATTGGGGGAGGTCCTGCTGTGCCTTGCTAAGGCATTGTAAGGGTCATATTCCTAACTGCTTGTGTATGTTCCTTGATTTTTATCCTGTTTTTTTGTGGTCTTCCCAATGTAGTATGCATTGCACTGAGAGCATACTGTGAGGTAGACTACATTGGGGGGTCTCATAATTTAGGTAATCTTTAATGTGGATGACATACTGGGGGACTGTGAGCTGTAATTCGGAGTTTGTATTACATAATCACACAATTGGCAATGTCCGCATTGGTACCTGCCTTTGGGTATGTCAGGGGTATGTGGCTGAAGCCTCCTTTCTGATTTGAAGGTGGCTTTAAGGGACAAGTTCCATTTGTAGTTGAAAATGGGCTAGGTTCCAAAGCTTTGTGCAAGCTCAGTGTGTTCCGAGAGGAGTTTCCACTTCTTTATGAAGATGTCCTTTAGGCTTGGGGCAGCCAAGGAGATAGCTAGGGGGAATCTTGGGGTGGGATCTTCTGGTCAGCGGGTCCTGGGGTGGAAGCTGTGTTTCAGTATGGGTGGGTATAGGGTGTCTCTATGGGCTATAACTCCTGCCATTTCTTTGGAAACTAGCTCCTCAAGATAATGCCTTTCCAAAAAGAGGTTCCTGCGGTGAAGGCATTCTATGTGGAAGGAATCGTCCTCAGTAATGATCCTACTCAGCCTGATGTACTGCCCCTTCACAATCTTGAATTTCATGAAGACGGGGTGCTGGCTGTGGAACTCTTGCTAATTGTTATGAAATATGCTCTTCCTGTGGAGAGTGGTCCTGAAGGTTCTGGAGATGGGGTCCAGGGTCAGGTCTAAACTTAGGAACTGTACTTAGGGGGGCGTCTACCTGAAAATGTAAACTGGAGGAAATGGATGCTGGTTTCTATTTCCTGCAGAATGGCATCCAGTTTTGGGCTGGTGCCCCCCCCCCCCCCAACAAAAAAGATATTATCAATAAAACAACTGTATAAATGCACTTTGTTGAAACCTCCTGGCTGGGTGAGGATGAGATTAGTATAGGCAGGAGCCATTTTGGATCCCACTGCTTCTCCTTCCTTATGCTGATAAATTTCTTTATTAAAACAAAGACGTTGTTGAGAACTACTACTAGTAGTAGCTCGTTATCATTTTAATTACTTTGCAGGTGAAGCTAGTATGTTTGCGCAGGTAACTACACTCCAGCTAGAAGCCATGGTGATGAGGGATGATGGTGTACAGGGCAGCTATGTGCAGAGTGACCAGCAAGTGGTCTGTGGGTTCCACTTGGATCTGGTGGAGTAGGTGGAGTAGAAACCAGGAATCCTGCATGTAAAACTGTGATTCCTGCAGTACTGGATTAAGGTTGGAGTCAAGGAACTCATATTTATTCTGTCTTGGTGTGTTTGAAAGACACTATGTGTCTGAATGGGGGGGGGGGTCAAAATTGTTCTTATGGATCTTGGAGATCCCAAACATCCTCTTTAGTTGGAGATTGTCCACTTCCATAAAATGGAATTCAGGCTGGGTAATAGCCCCTTCTTGCAATAACTTGAGGAGGATGAGGTCAATTTTCTTGAATTCCTGTGTTATGTGGTCAGTCGTGACCGACGTGTAGCAATGGCCAGCTTCTAGCCTTAATTTCATTTTGTTGAGGTAAGTCTTGTGGTTCATGATGACAATGCCCATTCCTTTGTCCACTTTCATGATCCTGAGTTGTGGGTGGGTGTGGATCATAAGGAGGGCTAGTCATTCATCTAGGGAAAGATTGAACCACTTGTAGTGGATTTTCCTGCCTAGGGTGCTCCTAACTTCCTATTCGCATACTGTAGAAAAAAACTGTAATGCATTAGTTAACTTAGAATTAAACAAACTTTTATGTACTAGTTTTACATTGTTTGAGTTGTTACGTATTTCAGAAAAATTTGAAACAGTTGAGACATTCAATTCATTCAAACCACTGGAAATGTTAAAGCTGTGAGTGTCAAAAAAAAAAAAAAAAACTGAGTTCAAAGCTGTGAAGTTGGTGTCATTGAGACACTCTGGATCCTCCATTAGTAGTTTTAAGTTCAGTTTCCTAATAAATAATTTTATGTGAATAACCACATCAGCCAGATTAGCTCTTTGGGCCAGAATGAAACTGAGCACTTTCCTCAAAAGTGAGAGGGTGTCTTGGTCTAAATCAGTTTCAGAGAGGTTGAAGACTGTATGTGTGGTTGGGGGTGGGGAAAGTCTTGGTGCCTTGGTTGTTACCTCCTTTCCTGGTGTGTGGCTGCCCTCTCCCTCTCCTTCTGCTCCTTCCGATGGTCAGTTGAGGTATTGATTCTTAGTCCTCCCCCTAAAAAAGTCTGCCACTAATTGAGGTTGGGTGCTCCATTGTTGTGGTGGCCTTCTTGAAGCCTGTAGCAAGCCCCTCTTGTCCGTGGGACTTTGGGTGGCACTCCCTCTGAGTTCCTGTGACTTAGATTATCCTCTGGTGTTGGTCTACCTTTGGTTGGAGATATTCATGGGTGGCAGGAAATTTTCTGGTCCTGGAGTGCCGGTGCTTGGTGGCCTTTCTGGTTCTGTGTGATCTCCTGGGGGTTTCATTGGTGGGTGTGGGCCTTGTTTTCCTCCTATTGTGTTTGTTGGGTAGGTAGGCTGTCTTGTCCTGATATTGTCAAAGGTCTCTGTCCATTTTGTGTTTTTCCCTTTGATGAGTGTGGCTACGTGGTAGGAAATCTTTATATGAATCCTGCCCCATAGGTATCCAAATTAGTGAAAATGATGATGCTTTGTAATATCATTGTAAAGCTTCCTGATCTGGTCAGAGAGGTTGGCCATATTTTGTCTATTATGGTCCTCCAAAGTGTTAAGCACCTTAAATCCTGCTTCGTTATAGATTTAGCACAACATATTGAATACCAGGCTCCCCACGTCTACACTGTTGGGGAAGTTGTATACTCAGAGCCCTCGGGGCACTATTTTGCTGGAAATACATGCTGTCAAATAGTAGTTTATATATATATATATATATATATATATATATATATATATATGTATATAAATACATATATATATATATATATATATATATATATATATATATATATATATATATATATAGATATAGATATACATAGATCTATAGCTATCAATATACATATAGATATAGATATAAGTAGGTATGTGCATTCTTGTCATTCTGTATTTGGGGTGGTGTGTAATATCGAAGGTATGGATAGCTGAACAGTCAAAATGTTGAGAGAATCTTTTGTCAAAAATCATGAGTGGGGCTGGATGCGATGAGACCATTTATGCATGTGTGAGAAAGAGTTAGGATTGGGGATAGGTTTCATAAATTTGTCAGTGAGTGTGTATATTTTTGGTTACGATCAAGGTTAGGTAAGGGGATAGATGCAATGATGTTAAAGCATTTTTGTGCATATATGTGTGTCTGAGTGTGACTTATGTAGTAGAAGTGTTACAGAAAGGTTTTTATTAAGGTAAGGTGTTGGGTTAGGGTCGACAGAATGGGCAGCATTAGAGTTAGTGCCTACTACTATGGTGGTGTGGGGGGCATGTGCTATAATAAAAAAGAAGTAAATGAATCACCTTAACCCTCATATCTTCAACCTTTATTTGCATTGAGTGAAAGCAATCACATATATTTATTTTAGCACAACAATTTCTGGGAGCAAACTATGTTATCTGATTTCAGTCATCTATCCATAAACTAATTAATATACATTGCCAATAACATATCTGTCTATAAATTGGGTAACATCCATCACAAGTAACAATATGCACAACTTTTAATGGATATCGTCTGTGTCCACTCTCTTGGCCACATAGTACCCTCTCCGACTAGGGGCACAGACCTAGTAAATCTAGTTATTATGTGTAAGGCAGCATTGGGCACTGCAGCTTTAGATGTCCCTTCTTTGATTACAGTTGACCACTATGCCACAGTGTTCTCTTCAAGTCTCACTGCCTTCAGTGACTTGTCTAAGGTCAGCTTCCCAGCATTAGCTACCATCCTAAGAACATTTAATGTCCCCACTCATCATGAAGACTTCTTTAGATGAAATTGTAAATTATAAGAGCAATTACTTTTCTCATCTAAGCACATTTGTTGAAGCTTTATTCCCATAATTCCCAAATACAGTGCCAACTTCAGAAATAAACACTTTTAATGGAACTACACATCAACATCTACAAACTCTACAACAAGACAAAAAAGACCTAAGAAATAAACTCAAATCTCAGATCTTTCATTTCAAAAGTGACGCCAAGATGATAAGGAAATAAAGCAAAATATCAAGGCTTGCAGAGCTAGGTATGATTAATATATTGCTAAAACTTCCAAAGATAACCCTAAAACCTCCAACTCTGCTAACTCTGCTTGGATTCTCAGAAACAATAGCAAGCTCTGCAATGAGTTGATATCAAATAGTACCATCCACTCTGACTCTGAGGATATCGTAAACATACTTGCAAAGAAATTTAGCTCATATTTCTACACATTGCACCTCTGTTCCTCCCCATACAGCATCCAATCAGCAAATCACATTTGTTTACTTGAGAACAAGTACTAAACACACTCTGTCTATGGGTCTGGACAACACATCAGGTTGTTTCCCTGTTAGTATGCATCACTGCCCATATAGAATCCCTTGCAAACATATTTATCCTCAGCTTCTCTAGTGGCTGAACCTGAAACTTGGAAATCAGTTATTATTGTCCTCATTCTCAAGGGAGACCCAGTCACTGACTCTAGGAACTGTAGACTAATTAAGCTGTCTGTCTTCATCTGTAAAGTAATGGACTGCATCATCACGAAATTCATAAATAAGAATATTAACAACCTACAATCCCTTAACTCAAACTAATACAACTTTACAAAGGACACAGCCTGTCAATTAACCTGCTTCACTTCTTCAAAAGTGCCACACAGATATTTTATGATGGAAAATTGGTATGCACTACCCCTTACTGTAACATTATTGCTTAACTGACCATGCTTAATATAAACCCTTACTCAACTCTTTGGCTAGGAAACTGGCTAAACCACTCAATCAGGGTCAGTAACACACTTTCCTCAAACAGACTCATCATTAATAGTGTTCCCCAGGGCTGCATTTGGGGACTACTATTATTTCACATATATTTCACCAGTCTCAAAGGAGATGTCATAGATCTCTGGTTGACCAAATTTGTTACCATATCCTACAGGAGATGCTTAATCCTACAGACTCATGGTATCAGGACCCTGGAATGTAGGTTAACTCTGAAATGTAATACTATCTTTTTTGTTAAAAAAGATCACCACTGCACTAACCAGACAAAAGACATGCCGTTAAAACTGATACTGACATTAGAGATCTTTGGACATTCATGGACAAATCCCTCTCCTTCAACCACCATATATCAACTATCATTAGGAAATTATTTTACCAAAACCAACTAATTACTAAAAGAATATTCTTCAGATCCAGGGATGCTATTGCCCTAATCTACTCCCCCCATATTAGGCCTGTGTTAGAAGTAATGTCCATTTTGGAAAGTATGCAATTAAGCATATTTTCAACTAAAAAAAAACACAATGTTTCCTTAGCAAGAAAAAAATATCATGGGTATGATGTCCTTAAGATATATAAAGCATCTAAAAGCTCATTTATTCTGTTCTGTCTTTTGATGTCTACCTGGCTGACAAGTCTGCAAATGATCCTGTTTTAACTGATGTTCTTCATGTTTGTAAAGTTGGAAATATCCCAACATATTGTATTTTTGTAAAGCTGGAAATAACTAAGTACCCTGTCTAGTAACCAAGCCATACATTATAATATAAAAAGGGCATGTTGAATGGACAGATACCTCTCCCGATAGATTTTTTTACCTTTGGAGTACCCTCGCACCTCATGTCAAACAAAATAACTACCTCACTTCTTTAAATCTTAGAAAAACAAACAACTCTAAATTCACCACATGTCTGGACTCTTTGGAACAGAGTAAGTGGGTGACTGCTGTAACTAGATTCTTAATGGTGTTCTAGTCTAATTAACTAGTGCGTGCAACTATGGACTAATGCTTTTGGTGGGGTAGAAGATGCACTGTTTCTACTGAGCAAGTTTCTGCTCAGTAACCTTGAATATGACATTCTTTAAAACCTAACTTCTTAAAATAATTTTTATCCCTTAATGTTGGACTCATTCTTGCAAGATCTTCAGACACCCCTCTCATGAAGAAGAAGATACTGGACACCTTTAGTAGTCATGAGGCTTTTGAGGTATGCACGTATCATTATTCAATGCTCATAGTTCTTGACCCACAAGTCTCATAGCATTTGTGTAAAAGCAGGAGGTCTGCACATCTATGAAAATCACACCCCACAGTGCATATCTCCAAACAGCCACCTTTTATGTTCCTTTTCAGTTGATACATCTGCCCCTTTAGTCTCCACAAGGGTGTGGTGAGGCAAAAACATGAGCCTGACTACCCACCAAATAATACAGGGCTGCAAATGTAAAGGTCAGTCCTTTCACTTTACAGTTGGTACAGAAATACCCAGCTCTGATAACTGAAACTTGGTTAGCTATATAACCAAAGTCCAGTCTCCATATGCTACATCAGGCCAGCTGCCCTACTCCTGACATGAGGATGAATTGCTGTACTTCACAGGCATGGCACAGTGCATGTACTAGTTGCTGCAGTGTGAGAATTAGTAATGCCAAAGGGATATCACTTTATAGAGTGTGCCAACTGACAATGCATGCAACCAACTACCCGCGTATTGCGGATGTAACCAGTACATCATAAAAGCAGACAGCTCTATAGTAATGTAAAATAATTCCAAATATTGCACTACTCCCATTTAAGTTTCTTAGTACCACACAGGAGGTACCCATGTTTGATAAATTCTATGTTTTGATAATGCATGTGAATATTCAGGAATGGAGTTTATGGTGCCATAAAGTAACTGCATTCTTGTAATCTGTGTATCACAGCACTGTAGAGAAGTTTGCCCATTTTGGAGAAACTCTGTATAGAGGTGAAGTAACTGTGCCTTTACGAGTAAGAAATCTACTGCCATTTGAGTTAAATTTCTGCCAGCCAGTCAGAAATGCATGCAGTGTGGCTGATCTTTATTGATTGAAATGTCCTGTGTGGATAATTCTGAGTATCTGTAAATATTATCTATATTGCGTATTGAACATATAGAAAAAACAGCAGTGAGATGGCCAAGGATTAGCCTGATGAAACTGATTCATTAATTTACTCATTCTTTCATTCCAGAAGGCATTACAAGAATTTCAACGTTTCTTATATCTATCTTCATCAATATCTATAGCTATATCTGTATAGTTATATATCTATCTATAGATCTATATATCTGATCTATATCTATATCAATATATTTATATCTAAAATATATCTATATGTAGGTATCTATCAATCTGTATATGATGTTTATGTTATATCTATATATCTAACCATGTATAAATACATGCACACACACACACACACACACAAACACACACACACACACACACCACAGTCACACACACACACATGCATTCAGGCACGTACACAAATATACATATATATAAATATATATATATATATATATATATATATATATATATACACACACACACACACACACACACGCACACACATGCACACACACGCACACACATATCGTATATATATATATATATATATATATATATATATATATATATATATACACACACACACACACACACACACACACACACACACACACACACACATGTCCATGCACACACATTTGCTTATGTACACTCAGGTGCAAGCAGATGATAAGTAGATATGAACAGTTACATGTACAGAAATATACAGATAAAAATGTGTGTGGATGTGCATGTGTGTGCGTGCATGTGTCTATACGTGTCTGTTTTTTTTTGTGTGCATGTATGTATGTTCATATCAGATTCACAGTACAAATAAAGCAGTTGTACATTAAGATTGGTTATTTTTTTGTATACAAGAAGCACGCTGCAGTAAAATTCATTCTCAAAACCTTTCCATGGGTCATTAGAGCCAATGTTATTTTTTTTTTCTCACAAGTATATTACAATTTAATTTAGGTCTAAAATGCTATGCCATTTCTTAAGCCTACAGCTAACAAAAGCAGGCAGCATCTCTCCTTCTGTAGCAGATGCCTGCAGTAAGATAAGATTTACCATCCTGTTAGTACAACGCCTCATCCCTCATTTTTATGATGTAGTCTGGCTAGACTGATGCTTGCCTGAGAAATGGATTCTGTGAGAGCAGGTAATGTTTAGGAGAAAACAACACAGAAAAAATGTCAAATAACTACATAGCATACCCTAAGAAGAAAATTCTTAATTCCATTCTGTGTTTTTTTAACCCCAAATCAAATTTAAAATATGCCACAATGTCAGATGCACAACCATGTAAAACCACATTACATAAACAAAATGCTAGCAAAAGTAAATACAGAAAGCAATTAGAATGTGACAGATGTAAGTTAGTCATTTGCAAAAACTGTATTCTCAGTGCTGAAACAGCACCTTTCACATTTGTGACCATGGTGGCAAACATGTCAAGATGAGGAACATGATCTAAGGCGAAAATTACTCTTCTCTAGCATTGTAAGTCTATTAAGTTTTTACAAATGGGTGAAGATTTGTTTCCCAACAATTTCCCCTGAAAGGGAAAGAGGCTCTGCTTAAACAGCATTCCAAGTGGCAGCTACAAAATACTCAAACTGTGTCTGTTGGTGAAACAAGAACAAAACTTTTTTTCTTTCCATTAAAACACTTCTTTTCACTCCTTTTTCTTTTAGTAAAATGCTGGCAGATCTTTCTAAAGATATTGTCTTATATCAACCTCTTCTGAAAGGCAACAGATGCTAGTAAGATTGTACCAAGCCTGTTTTCTATCCAGCAGGGATTCTGAAAGGAGAATGGGAAAAAAGGAATGAGAATAAAACTTGGTTTAAATCACTGGACCATTTTGTACTTCAGCAAATCTGTTTGCACATGCTCGAATGGCTTTACAGAAAAGCCGATACTGCTACATTCAGCTGGAGGTCAGCCTCACTGCTCTGTTTATTGGCCATCCCACCACTGAAAAGCAGCAGCTGCCGCTGAATACCAGAACAAATTGAGGTGATTCAGGCCACCAGCAGGAGAACAGCTCAGTGTCTATTGAGCAGAAAAAGAGGAAAAACCCTAAGAACAGGACCAACTGGGGATCCCTACAATAAACCGTAGGATTAGATTTGATACACTCGATATTAAGACATGTTTCTACTAAAAAGTATAACGCCATGCCATTACAAAAGTACAAAGCATTTACATTGATGAGGACAGGGAAATGACTTTTCAACATTTATTAAGTTACACTTAATTATACTGTAAAGTACTGATTAAGTAGGTCAAGTGCAATATAAGAGATGAAACAAGAAAACAACAATGGGAATGTTTTGAAAATGGCATGTTTGAGTCCATAAATGGCAAGCTACATTCCATTTAAACTAGAATTGTTGCATATGCTGTCCTTATGTATTTGAACCAGCTCATGAGTTTTGGACATGCATATTGTTTTCATTTTCATCCAAGTGGCCAGGCAGGAGATTTGCAGATTATTTGTTTTTACTACTAATAAATTCTTGCTCAATGTGAAAACTAGATTATTTGATAAGTATTTCAGTAATGAATATTCAATAAAAATGTGATCCATAACTGTGAACATATAACCTTCACAACTATTAAGAACAAATGGTTTAAACTTTTTGTACAAGATTGTTTTTTTTAAAGTTAAACTATGGCATCATAAACAAAGCTGTTATGTGAACATTTCATCTAGGTCAATAGTTTTGAAAAGTGATATGCTAAATGAGATAAAGCGAATACTAATTTAATAATTGCAAGATAATTATAGTGAAAAACACTCTATGCTTAATTTCAGAATCTGAGTAATGCTGTGGGTGCCATAGTCTGAAAAAGTCTGAGAGTGAGTGTGTGTGTGTGTGTGTGTGTGTGTGTGTGTGTGTGTGTGTGTGTGTGTGTGTGTGTGTGTGTGTGTGCTTTATCTTGTGAATGTGTATATCTGGGCTATTGAATGCATATATGTGTGTGGTTTTTATGTGCATGCACATGTGTTGGTACATGTGTCAGTTTGCATGGGTGTGAAAATGCATGCATGTAAATGTGTGTGTGTGTGTGTGTGTGTGTGTGTGTGTGTGTGTGTGGTTGCAAGCATCTGTGTGCATTTGCACATTTTATGAGCATGAGTGCTCATCTATGTTAATGTATTGTTATGAGTGTTTTTTATGTGCCTGCATGTGAATATCAGTAAGTGTGTGAATATGCAAGTGTGTGTGTGTGTGTGTGTGTGTGTGTGTGTATGCATGTGTGTGCGTGCGTGTGTGTGTGTCTATGTATGTACGTATGTATGTATGCATGTATGTATGTATGTGTGTGTGTGTTCTGTATATTTTAAGAAATTGTGTGAAACAAATTCTGCATCCCTGACTTGAGCTTTCTTTGTTGATTATTTGGTTGTAACTTGAAACAAAGTTCCTTATACATCAACTTTCATCACTAAGGTGTCTGTAAAACATTTTAATTCCTTATATAAGTTTTGCTTTACTTTTGCTGTGAATGTGTAACAGGAAGGACTGTTGGCTACATGTTATCACTAGTTATGATTAGTATGACTGCAACTGCAAAATCCAGAAGAATGCAAATCTGAATAGTTAAGATTTAATTTATGCCATTTCCATTAAGGTTGAATTGCATGCTTCCTTAAATGTGAGCCCTGGCTAACTTAATGGTTTAGTTTAAGTAGTACTGGACATTTTGTATTTTTCACCTGATATTCCTTCTTAACTTGTCAATAAAATAGTTGTGCTAGGTATACCAGAAGCATTCCTTTTATCTATGAGACAAAAGAGATAATCAGGTATATGATCAGCAGGCTAGCTTGGATCAAGAATAAAACAACACCAGCAAAAATCCCTACAGAAAGACAAAAATACATAAGTATAAGCAGACATGAAGACTGTTAATATAGTAAGCATATTTCCAGGTCAGTATGTGAAATGGTGTGCTAGTAAATAATAAAGTGAAAATCATGCAAAACAGAAACAGAAGGTGCATGCAGGAGTACAAGTTAGAAAGACAGGCAAAGATTAACATCTACAAGGATATGTCAGTGAATAGTTCAAAGCCAGGCATAAACAGAGATTTGAGTGGAAAGAAATATAGCATTGACAAGAGTAGCAGACAGTCAAACAATACTAAATACTCAAACACTGCAGGTAGTTAGAGGCAGGGGGATAAAGTGAGGATTACTGAAGACAAGTCACTTTAAAGACAATTTGCAACAAATTAGTTTAACTTGCTTTAAAGTTACTGCAGAAAAAGTGCTCTCTAGGTGAAGGAAGCAATAAACTAAATATTCACAAACCTGAGATCTTTGATTATGATGGCTTAGCTGTGGGTAGAAAATAACTGCTTGACTTGGGTGACCATAAGGTCTAGACTTTTCCTTACTGAAGGACTTGCACCCTTAGAGATGCAAAGATGCTGGCATAATTTATCAGGATGTGGGGAAAGTATGGACCTGCCCCCATGAAAAAAATTATATGTATTTCATGGATTGGGATATGTTGAACATCTTCTGAAACAAAATTCTTTTGGTGGTTTCATTGTTTTTTTCTGTAAAACACTTCATAATGGTAGTCTCTTGATGCCTCTGATTTGAACAGCCCACTTTGCATAATTGCTCATAATTTATTTTACCGAGCTATAATTTAAGTAACAGAGCATATTGAGCATCCTTCAGTGCACATCCATAATTCCATAATTCTTTTGATGAGCAATGAATTAAATCACAGGCTTCCTTTATGCTAGCTTAACCATAGCATGAATGCATTTACCTGTGTAAATACTGTTGCATTGCAGATATGCATTTCTACTTACATTTACTTAATTGTTTGTCTAGCCTGTGCTAGGCAAGCTAAGATCTATTATTTACATGTGCATTTGTTTAATGATCTGCTTGCTTAGCTTAGTTAGTTAGTTATACACAGAGCTGGATCATGATCAGATAGGGCCTTAGGAAGGGTAATGGACCAGAGTTACCTCCCCAGCCATTCCAGTGTCCTATCACTTGTTTGTCTCTCCTCAGTTACCATAAACATTGCTCGGACCTGTCAGTGTAATATTATTTTCTCCTTTACATTTGCAATGATTATAATTTATTTCAAATTTTATAGTACAAACAGTGATGGCCTTTTATTAAATAAAACAATCTTACATTGAAAACAGACTCAGTATGACAAACAGTAAACTTCTGTTGCATCGATACACTCACATGCAATGAAAATGTATGTGGCCAGTGGTGGTTTATATATGTGTCGATATCCACAGGCATCCCTTAAACCCAAAAATTATAGCTAAATTGTTGAGTACATTCTTCTCAGATGTCTGTGTCAAAAAAAGTAATGACCAAAGTCATATATTTCAAATTTGCTGCACACAAACACACAATAGCCAAAGTATTCTAGCAGAATTTAGACACACATACACACACTAGTCCTGTAAAGCTAGATTAATGACTGTATAAAAATGACTAAATAGTTGCATAAGCTACTTATTCTGTATGTATTTATCCTTTGTTGACCAGGTATGTCCCATTAGGCTAATAGACTATTTTCAGGGGAGATCTGAGGTGGTATTTATACTACTAGGGAAATGTTGGCCAGAGCATCTAAGAACTTCCCCTACTCTTTATGATAGGTGCTTTGGGATCTTTTATATTCATTTGGGCTAACATTAACATAGGCAGATGGGGCCTTAGTTTAACATCTCATCTGAAGGATGACACACTTAGGAGTGCAATACCCCCGTTATATTGCACAACAGTATCAGCAATCAATGCACCTAGTGTGGGAATAGAACTCACAGCCTTCTGCACCAAAGGCATGTTGTGTGTTATCTGTTGCTCTGCTAACACAGTGCTTTCATCCACAGAAAGCCCCCACCTCCATCCCCACCAGCAGTTATAACCACTTTGTTGACTGTGTACACCCATTATTGCTATAAAGAAATAAATCACATGCACTTTATTGATAGCTTTGGATGAAGTACATGACAGCATAAGAAAAATTACCCACCAGATAATATATGATATGCCAATATGCATAATAGCTGCAGAAATAAAAGTTATTTGAATCATTCTACATTAAAGAAAACTATTACAATTGCCGAGATTGCTGATGGCTAGCAACTTTGCATACCCGTGCTTCATCTACAAATGTAGTCCCTGCTTCCATTGAAGAAAAAAACTGCCTATATTACATTAAAAATTAGTCTGCTGGTGATATCGTCATAATTTTTCCTCAGCTAGATTATTGATGCAATAGGGAATGGCTAGCAAACAATGACAACAGGTTTATAGCTACTAGTCATTCAGTCCTGGAGACCATTAAGCAGCCTAGCTCAGATTCCCAGTTGTTGCAATGCACTGTCTGGTTAAGTGACTTGTTCCATGATACACAACAGGTAATTGAAGGAGGAAAGATTCAAACATTGCACCCTTAACATAGGAAGCAGATAATTAATAAGTCAGAGCTTTAGTAATCTGCACTAACTGCCATAATAACAGTCGTTAACTAAATGCTTATGTTAAAGGGAAAATAGTATCAAAACAGTGTGCAACAGTGACTACATAATAAATCCAAAAGAAAAGACAGTTCTGATCATTGATCTAATGCACACCGTATGACCTAACAAATGTTATCCCCTTGTTATCCCCTTTGCATTTGCTGGAGGCTATAAAGAAGGTACTACAAATATCTTCCTCTTTTTTGGCTGTTCCCATTAGGGGCCGCCACAGTGGATCATCTGTTTCCATTTCTTCCTGTCCTCTGCATCATGCTCTTTCACACCAACCTCCTGCATGTCCTCTCTCACCACATCCATAAACCTTATCTTAGGCCTTCCTCTTTTCCTCTTACCTGGCAGGTCCATCCTTACCATCCTTTTCCCAATATACACAGTATCCCTCCTCAGCATATGTCCAAACCAATGCAATCTTGCCTCTCTAATTTTGTCTCCAAACCGTCCAACCTGAGCTGACACTCTAATATACTGATTCCTAATCCTGTCCATTCTTGTCACACCCAGTGCAAATCTTAACATCTTTATCTCTGCCACTTCCAACTCTGACGCCTGCCTTTTTGTCAATGTCACCGTCTCCAACCCATACAACATAGCTGGTCTCACTACCCTCTTGTAGACCTTCCCTTTCACTCTTACTGGTACCCATCTGTCATAAATCACTTCTGACACTCTTCTCTACCCATTCCACCCTGCCTGTACTCTCTTCTTCACCTCTCTTACACACTCACCATTACTCTGAACTGTTGATCCCAAGTACTTAAACTCATCCACCTTTGCCAGATCTACTCCCTGCATCCTCGCCATTCCTCTGTCCTCTCTCTCATTCACACACATATGTTCTGTCTCAGTCCTGCTGACCTTCATTCCTCTCCTCTCTAGAGCATATGCAAATATATATATATATATATATATATATATATATATATATATAGTATATATATATATATATATATCTATATATATATAATATATATATATATATATATATATATATATATATATATATATATATATTACTGAAATGCAACATATTTTGATTTTGAAAATGTAACATTTTTAGTCTACATTGCGCAATCCAGGTCTATTAATTAATGAATTAATGCATTCATTCATTCATTGTTTAGTGCAATGAATAAAGTCAAACTAGTAAAAACAATATGAATGCTGC
Organism: Protopterus annectens; assembly: GCF_019279795.1. Classification (NCBI taxonomy): domain Eukaryota; kingdom Metazoa; phylum Chordata; order Ceratodontiformes; family Protopteridae; genus Protopterus; species Protopterus annectens. The sequence continues at coordinate 877,712,987 of NC_056732.1, forward strand.
AGCAGCTTTTGTTCAACCATATGGCATTCAAAAATCAGAACTATTACTGCCTACAACATACTATTTTTTTGGAGTGGGGTTACATGCTTGCCATATATCTATATCTCATTGTTGACATCAATTTGTCTTCTGTGTTATCAAGACTAGCTATCCCTTCTGTCATTGCTAAGTACAGGTCTGACTTACTTGAAATATGGCTAATAATGCTGTATTGTTGCAGCATACACCTTCAAAGTCGAAAGACCCGGATCATGGACAATGTGGGTCCTGTACTGGGTAATAAATCAGGCTTCTGCCAGCCCCACCAATATATCATTATTTGTCTTTTTCTCCCCAGTTACTCTAAATATTGTTCAAACCTGTAACTGTACATACTATACTCTTCTTTACTTTTACAATTATCAGGGATTTAGATTTCATTTAAAACTGTTTCTTCAAATTTTATAGAAAAAAAACCCAGTTACAGCCATTTTCTAAAGAAAACAGTCTCCCTCTCACATTGAAAACAAACTTAGCATGAGAAACAATAAACTCCTCTTCCCTTGAAACTCAAATTTAGTAAAAATGCATTTGTCAACCCATTAAACTACCAGAGAGACATGATGAGATTCATGCTGAAGCAGCATATAGCGAAGTACTAAGTAAAGTCTATGAGAAGGAGGCTGGAATTCAAAAGATAAATGTGTAACGCATTTGGTAACAGCATGGGAGAGCTCACTGCGCACAAGTGTCCCAATATTTGTAATAGCATGGGAGAGCTCACTGCGCACAAGTGTCCCAATATTTGTAACAGCATGGGAGAGCTCACTGCGCACAAGTGTCCCAATATTTGTAACAGCATGGGAGAGCTCACTGCGCAAGTGTCCCAATATTTGTAACAGCATGGGAGAGCTCACTGCACAAGTGTCCCAATATTTGTAACAGCATGGGAGAGCTCACTGCGCACAAGTGTCCCAATATTTGTAACAGCATGGGAGAGCTCACTGCGCACAAGTGTCCCAATATTGGTAACAGCATGGGAGAGCTCACTGCGCACAAGTGTCCCAATATTGGTAACAGCATGGGAGAGCTCACTGCACAAGTGTCCCTATATTTGTAACAGCATGGGAGAGCTCACTGCGCACAAGTGTCCCAATATTTGTAACATCATGGGAGAACTCACTGTGCACAAGTGTCCCAATTCAGGAGCAGTCCAGGAGTATTGTCTGGTGAAGGAACCTGTTAGAGCCCCATAGAAGACAAATGGAGGCTGAAGGAATCAATCCAAGTACTACAAGAAGCAGATCTTTAACCGCTGATAGCCTTAATCATCTGCAATAAGTGCTTGATAAACTGTTGTAGCCCAGACACACTGCATTTTAAACCCATGTGCTTGCAAAAAACTAAATAAAAATGTATTCATACTTAAAATGTTAATATTAAACTCTTAGACTTTATGCTGTCAAATTTATTCTGTGCTATATAATGTGCATGGGTCTGGCATAATGGTTAAGGTCTTTGCCTCCTAGACACAAAGAGCAGCATTTGAATCTGACCATGGTTTATTAGCTTGCTTAAAATAGTCATTCAGGGTAGTTATAAACACATTGTCAGCATTGAACAGCCCAAGGATCAAATTCAAAGAACATAGCTCATACGATGATGATTATATTTACTACAATCAATTTCTTTCATTTACTGCATAACGACTCTTGTTCAATGATAGTTATTAGGTTTGCAGTCCATGGGACCATTGACAAGCCTAGCTCAAATTTCCTTTTGACCCAAAGCACTATCTGCTTATGAGACTTGCTCAAGGACAGGGCAGGACATAAATATGAGGCAAAATCAGAGACGTTCTGCAAAATTGGAGATAGATAACAGCAGACTAATGCAAATAACTTAAAAGTTAACAGAACTACAGGTTTTGTATTGATATATATTTTATGCACAACATAAGTAAGAAATTCTATGACTGACCACTGGCATTGTGTTGAATCATTGAGGATTAAAAGAAAGGCATTAAAGGAAACCTGGCAGTTGGTGTGAAGGATTAAAACTCTTGGATCCCATTGTTAATCACAGGGCTTAATTCTGTGTGACCCTAAATAAGTCATTTAACCAGACAAGTACCCTCAACTGGGGCATTGCACACACATGCCTAGTGACTGCTCCTTCATTCTGCTGCAACACTAACTTGACTGAGACTCCTCTCTCAAGTCCATATTTGTTCAGTCATTTAAAGCTGCAAGCTGCAACACTAATCTTGACTCTGAAAAAAAAAGAAAAACAGAAATGAATGATAAAGCAATCTCTGGACAAATCTCATATCAATATCATATGTCAACAATCTGATCACTGTGTAAGCATTCAAATGAGACATTCTTGCTTGGCATGCATGCATGCAAATGAGTCTGAAACATACAAACTGTAGAGGAAACATTTTTAAAAGCAAAACAGACTATTTTTGTAACTAAACTCACATGGCCAGGCTCTCCAGAAATCTCCAGGCCTTAGGTAGCTGCCTATGTCACATTATGCTGGATCTAGCCATTGCCACAGTCAGATAAACTTCTGGGCAATTTTACTTTCAGAATGCAACTTAGAAAAAGTGCCTCTCCTGCCTAAATTATTATATACCTGATACCTGGCTGTACCCAAATTGACTGCCCTACTCACTTTTGTCTAGAAATATCCAATTACAGTTGGAATACAATGAGGTTTTATTCAAGCCAATAGACTAAATAAAAAATAAATGCAAGTGTTATTGGGATTTCTTCAAAATGGTTCTCTAGGACTATCATTCCCTTCCTTGCTACATGCAAACTCTAAACAGAACATTTAAGATGATTCTTGTTATGAAACATTGCACACTATTTTTTGAAGTCTCCATTTTTGGAATACATGTATTTAGCCTTTAATCCATCCATCCATGCCTTATCTCCTTTTTGCCATTTTTGCACAAGGGGTCGGGAAGTTACAGCAACACTGACCATTATCTAGAATTAATGTTCATGACTTTTAATAAATAGCCGAAAAGTGAAACATTTATTTATTTTTTTCTGTAGGACCTTGCCTAATGGCTATTCTACACGCACCTTCCAGAAGGGCAGCATATGCTTATCTTGGCCCATACTCCTTCTGTGTAATACTTGGTATTTCTACTAGGTGTCGCTCAAATGCTGAGTGAGACCCTACACTTTTATCCCTCCCACTAAGATGCAGGTACCTGAACCTCTAATCAGACTCAGGTCTGTTGTGTCATATTTGTCAAAAAATCACAGATTTTTTAACTGAAAAGGAGAATGTGCCACACAATTATAAATTGCCTGTTTTGCCCTTATGTTGTAAGCCAGCAGCATCTCCAACATTGGTGACATGATGATGCCAAGAGAACCATGACCATGTCTGTATGGAAGCAAGGGAGACTCAGAAGCACATGTTGTTAGCAGTATAGTATTAGTCAGCTACCTAATGTTAACCACAAACCTTATAAAACAGGAAGCCAAACAAAATTTTAATTAAATTGCAGGTGCAGCTAGATTTGCTGCAGCAAAAGCAAACAAATGACAACCTGTCAACTACAATGCCTACAACATAATACTTTGTCTAATTTCTGAGATTGTGCAGTATTATACCTGTGAGGATCTGTTCTGTACCCACTTGCAATTCTATGTTTGGGGCCCCAACCAGTGCCTGAACCTGTATGCTCAAAAAATCCTATTACAGTTTGAGAAAAAGGGGACTGTGAGTGGTATAAATCAGCTTTGTTGTTGTTAGGTCATGAAGTCGGTGTTTGGTTCACAAACACACTGCTTTGATAAATGTACTTTGAAAATGTGGGTCTTCAGAAAACAAGCACAGTCACAGCACCTAGTGTAGCTGATGGTTTTCACACCACTGTGCTGATGATTCCATTAGTACTTGTTATTTATTTGAGACATGGTCTTCTTTGTGGTCATCACTTTCTTCAGGACAGAGCATCCTAATTTGTTTCAGTTTGATGAAATGGCACCTGTATACTCTTGTCAGCACACTGTTGGTTCTCTGGCACTGTAATACAAATTTCATAATAACTCTTAGCACACTGCCATGTTTCCTGCAGAGATGCCATTTAGTTTCAGCATCTGGAGTTTTAAATCCTTCACTTTTCCATCCTTGGCTTGTTTTGATGCATTTTGCAATAGTGTTTATTGCAAATGAATTAAAAAATAGAACCGGATTGGAGACAAGTGACAAAGTACCTTTAAATATCATTTCAGTTGCGTAAAGCAGGGACAATAGTTCACCAACCATGATCTTTTTTAAACTTGTATTTTGTTGTTATCTCTCTCCAGCAGAAGAATAATCTTCCACAGATAAGTACTGAAAGATGGCCAGTATAAGACTGCTGTTCTTTCCTCCTTTATGATGTTTTTATTTTTTTCAGAGGTGCTTTCTTATAGAATGTTGACTTGCCATGTCTATAATAAGTATTGGGGGTATCTCTAATCATATAGTCAGCCTTCCTTTCTAATATCTCTACACACAAAGTCCCTCAAAGTTTCCAGAGATGCCTTCATATAGAATTCATTTTTGTTACCAGAAAAAGAACTAAAGGGAATCTAATGTTCTGCAAAGACTAATGCTAACTTTTCTAATCTAAAAAGACAATGTAAGATTACTGCTACATTTTGAAGAGCTGCCTTCTTCAGACATAAACTGTCTTATTATTCTGCCAACCCTACAAAATTTTGACATAAAATCAAACCTGTGACTTACGTTGAAAAACCTCTTTCTACTAAAATATTCTTGTCAAAAAATGATTCTTCTGTTTAATTCTGTTTCAATTATGCTCGTTCATACCATTGTGTTTGATAGTCTAGACTCTAAATCCTATAATCTTTAATTTGTATTACCTGTGATTCTAAAATGCTCCCTTCTCCATAAATAAAGCTCTGAAAAGGATTTGTTTGCCATATGTATCCACATAGTGATGGCATAACCATTTCTGGTATCTGGCCTTCTGTGTGGATACATTTGATTTGTTATTACTAAGCTGACTTTGCTAGTTCCTGTATATACGTGATTTAAATATCATAAGAATAGAGTTTGGCATAATCATTAAGGTGTTTACCTCGCATTCAAGAGATATAGGGCTTGATTCTCCCCAAGGGAAATAGGATACACTAAAAATAGCCCACAAAGGCAGCTAGCCTGGTACTTACTGCGAGCTATGTTATAAATCTGGCTAAATATAGAACTTGTAATTTTAGTCATCAAAGACTTCCCCTATCCTCTCCCAACAAAAATCAATTATTTCAGTTGCTGGAAAACATATGGCTAAGGCTTTATGAAAAAAGCATAACCAACATAATACCCAAAGTACCCTGTGAGAATTCCATCTCCATTCTTGCAAGGTGTATATTCATAGACACTATAATACTGCATCTCTAGACATCATACCTGCTGTGATAAAACTGTACAAACAGCACTCATTTTGCACATCATGAGAGAAACATGCCCATGTCTAACCATCAAATACAAGACAGACTCATAATATAAAAAGAGAAATGAACATTCATTTGCTGAACCATACAACTGGCTTCATACACAGAAATAATGATCACACATGGCAGTAACACATGGTATACGCATCTCTCAACATTGCCACTGTCAGCAAGTCTCACAACCTACTGTCTTTGCAAATAGGTAAAAACACTCTTGAAAGGCTTTTACATCCAGCCAAACATCTGCACATCTAATTAGCACAACATTTGAGTATCAAATAGCACATAACTCCTCACTTCCAGTAGAAATGCGGGATACTGCTGAGAAACACACATTTAAAAAATAAGAGAGACAAAAGTGATATGAAAACATATGCATTTTATTAATGACACAGTATAAAATCTATAAACTTAAATGAATTATATTGCACAATTATGCCTTAAAAACACATTTGTTTTTATTTCTGAAAATGGTAGATATAAGATGTGTGTCCTGTTTCTATAGATTATTGGTGCCACTAGTACGTTGGTCATGTAGTACAACTGCATAGTAAATAGCTTCAAATATTTTGTGTGATGAAGGATTTGAAAAATTGTGTGAAGAGGTAAATCAAGCCAGAAAATAGGAACACACCTATGCAACTAGGTATATTATATGCAGGGGTAAATTAGAACTGAAATACGTGCACACCTCCAAAATAGGTACAGTTGAGAGATCTATGTCAGGTACCTTTTGCGTAAACCCTAAAAATACATATTCTCAATGATTAGGAAAAGAAAATAAGGGAAAAAATAAATGTCCTTATACCAGTAACATTTAACTCATCTGTAAAAAAGTACAGACAAATTAAGTACAGTATATGCCCTTTGCTAGTTTTATGATTATTAACAATGCATACCATATTTCAATCAAAATTTCTTATACATTTCTGAATTGTAACATTTATGTGGGAAATGTGGTTCAAGTGTTGCAAATAACACATATAGGCCAAGATTCAAAAAGAACCCAACCACAAGGGATAAGTGATGTGGTAAAATTGTCTCCTTAGTCTGAATTGTAAAAATCTGCAATTCAGAGACACATTCCTTATTATCAGATAAATGGCAAGTCTACGAAGGGATGTCATTCATCAGATAGGTGGAGTGTGTGTGTGTGTGTGTGTGTGTGTGTGTGTGTGTGTGTGTGTGTGTGTGTGTGTGTGTGTGTGTGTATGTGTGTGTGTGTGTGTGCACGTGCAAAAACACTAAGAAACATTATGTTATTTTAATCATTGCTGGGGGTCCAAACATCTCATTGGCACATGCACAGGTTCATAAACTTCGCTACACACACACACACACACACACACACACACACACACACACACACACACACACAATTCCATACTGCTCAACTGTTCCATTAATAAATATATTATGATCCTGATTTAACAGAACGCCCAGATGTTTGTCTTATAATCTCTCCGTCTTTGTCAAGGACCAATGCTGTCAACCAATAACATCAGATATTAGAGTATCATACTTTTAATCTTTCACTTGTAGCTTCTTCCTGCCAAATCTCTTGTTGAGTTAACTTTCTAATTGAGTTAAAGTGGCATTTAATGTGTCCCTGATGTCTGTCACTCCCACCCCAGTATTACAGACAATGCTTTTAGTCTAGGGGGATTTGAGTGGTATGGAACCAGCAGACTCACAGATATTACCAGGCACACACACACACACACACACACACACACACACACACACACACACACACACACACACACACACACACACACCACCACCATTCAAACCTCTACAGATGTATCCACACACTTCCGCACACAAGAACACACCATCATCTAATACCTGTATGATGAATTCCTCAACACCTGTATTGTGATCTTTCCCACTGTAAGTAATAAGTGAATGTGAACTTTTGGCTGAGTTAACTAATGTGACTGGCAAAGCTTATTTATTGTGTAGATAAAAGGTTCTATCAACTGCCTGACTGTATAAATCATTTACCACAGACATTTCTAGGGGAGAGTATATAATATAACACTCACCAAAACTGCTTCATTAACATTTGTAGTAAGCTGTGGGTATAGCCGATTACATTAATTCTAAAGTCTACATACAATTACTGTGGTAGGGCTAACTACGAATCAAAAAAGGCTACCATCAACAGAAGAATAGCCAATTTATAACTTAGCAGCAGTCATTGCCTTTTCTGAATCCTAGGATTATTCTACTGTGGTTCTTATACACAAAAATCTGGACAGTTAGAAACATCAGATTAAAATACCTGACTCTGATTTAATATAATCTAACAGGACTGTTTGTTATTTTGTATAAACTAGATCAAGATAGCAGCAGGGAATCTTGTGGTCTACTTACTGTCATAATTGTACTGGCAAAGTTTTGCATATCAATGCATTGGCTTAAACTAGGAAAGATTAGTATAAGAGACTTTTCCTAATGTCATTTCAAAATACCTAAGGGCTGGTAAACTGACAAAAAGTCTAAAAGATGTGTGCAATATGAATTTTTGAATCCCACATTGATGAGGACACAACCTGCTGATATGAAGTCATCAAAAACTTAATCAAATGAAGAATCTAAATGTAAATGTTTCCCTACATCCCCATACTTGTACATATCAACTCCCGGATACAAAAATGTGAAAAAAAAATCCCTAAAGTAAATAAATCACTAGCAGTAAAATTTCTTGCAGCAGCGATTTCCTATGGACGGCAGTGATATGAGAGTTCAACATCATGGCGCTGAACTTAAGAAGATCAGTCTTTATTGGGTTTGAACTTGAAGAAATGATGGGAAGTTTTAAAAATATTTTGTGAACTGGGCTCCTTCATACAAAGTTATTTTTCAAATAGCTGGAAGCTAGTTCATCAAGGAGTAATTTGTTATATTCCATTTAAGGTCACTTTCTATCTGAATTATGTAAACGTCACTCTTGTTTATAATTTTAAACGTTCACATTTTATTCTGATGGCACTTGTATTTTTGTATATATTCTCTGCCCTATCATATTCAATAGTATACTAGTGAAAATAAAATACTTTTGAAAAGTATTTTGCTGTTTTTTTTTAAATATTATAGACATTTATTATTTTGCTGTTATATAATTTAATTTTGTATATGCTTGCTATGCTAATTTTCAATAACTGCTTAAATGGATTGATATGTTTTGTTTATTAAAAATGTTAGTTAAGCACCACTAAGTGCAGTTATGATAGGGTCTCACATTAGTAATATTATCAGCTGGCGAACAACAGTGGCAGAAAGTAAAACAGCTTTTTAAAGCTGTTAGAAATCCCACTGCAAAATAAACAAATGTGGTAGAATGAACTATCTAACAGCTTTTAAAGTACTTCATTCTTCAGAGACCCTGCTTTCACCTTACAATGCCAAAATGTTTATTTTTCTGACTTTCAAAGACTTTAAAAGTTAGTAAAACACTTTGCTGTGCTACAATTTTTTTTCTCTAACTTGTAGTAAATGGAGCAGATAAAGCTCCATACAATACAAAGAATTATAACTGTGTGTCTGAACCCAATCAGCTGTGTTCTCAACTTGGATGCCAAGATTCACCTTTTGAGCTTCACTCTGAATGTGAATTTTCAGGCATCAGTGTTTGAAACACATATACTAGCTATGATCAGAAACCCAATCATTATCTGCTATATTGTCATTCTCCACAATTGAAAACAAACATGTTTACCATTTAATGTCAGCATTATCAGTGCAAAGACTGACAAACTAGTTGCTAAAGAAGAGGCAGAATTAAAAGCTGATGACAGAAGAAGAAATGTCAGATATGTCAGATATGGTAGATGTCTGTTAACATGGAGTATGAGAAGCTGCCTTAGTCCAATAGCTTACTGAATGGGCATTAAAATGGAAGATGCAGAAGATGTTCATCTAAGATTTCACTTGCATGTAATCATTTCAAAGAATTGCATACTAAAGAACTTAGAAATAATTTGGGCAAGTATATGATGAATACCAGGTTAAAAAAAAGTCACATCATCTGAGACAATGGTGCCAACATAAAGAAATTGTTTTTCATAGCCAGAGGTGAGGACAGTGATGATAAAGTACATCTTGATTATGGTGGCACTCAGAACAGCCTGCCAGGGGACAAGCATGAGGATGTGAATATGGATGCAACTGGTTGAAGGAAATGGCCTTAAACAGACCAAAATAGCCAGTTTATCTCTTTGTATGGCATCTCAAATATGTGCCACACAAAGACATCTTTCAAGAATGAGTTTCACAGGGTGTTTGAGGACCACGGAATGGCAGCCACTATCATTTCTTGGAATTCAATTAAGGCAGCTTAAACCTTTTCTCATCTTTAACTAACTGAGTTCCTTGAGGATAGCAGACACACATGGCTAAAAACTTGGTGAAAACAGGGGAATAAAATGAAGGAACTTGTTGATATTCTGCTACCAGTTGAAAAAGTCTTAGGGTGAGAAGGTTGTGGCACTAAGTGCTGGGGTTCACTTTGTCCTCTCCCTCAATCATCAAGTAGAAAAACAGGAGTACTTTTGTTTTTTAGGAAGTTTGATCAATGGTCTTAAATAATTTTTCATAAATGATCATTAGAGACCTTAGAGGATGTAAGAATAACTGCACAATCTGAGTGATGGAATACACCTTCCTTTACCTCATCCTATTTACCTCAAAACTGATGTGCTGAACCTTTCAGGTGAATTCATAAAGGTGGAACCCGCATTAAGGAAAAGATGAATGATAATGTGGCTATATCTGTTGTTAAAAAGCAAAAAAAAACAATTCTAAATGAGAACTTACACTGACACAGTACAGACAACTATTTCTTTTCTTCTTATTTTTTGTTTTTGTTTGTTTGCTTAAGGCAACATTTTTGAAGTAATTGTAATATAATATTCTGTATTAGTTTTTGATAATGGGCACTAGATATTATTCAGAACTGGTACAAAGTACTCCATAAGTCCACAAGCAGGATTTTCAGTGGATTAGTCGTGTTGAATCAATGATGATCTCATCATACCACAAAATCAGAAAAAAATTCTCATTGTGGTCCTTTTGCTCAGCTGAGCCACTAAACGGTCATTTGCAATAGACAGTGTAACTTTTTGTTTCAGATTGTGAGCATGTTCAGTCCACCCTTACAGTACAAAGTAGCAATGAGAGCAAGGACAATGCCAGAATCAAGTATACCCATTGAGGTAGCATTAAGCCATGAAAGGTAATAATGTCGACCAACCTTATGCAACTAATTCCTTCACAACTTTTGTATTCTCCATAAGAGTCATGTAATCTCTGGATACTCTTCTCTCCAGATTCAAATGTTGTCATATGCCCATATAAGGGTCTGAGCATTAAGATTTTTGTCTCTGCGACAAGTCACTCTGTCTATACTACATTTAAAACTGGGTTAAAATTATACTCCCCAATTCTGTAACTGTTTCAGGTTACATGTTTCAACACTTCTCATTGTAATTCACTAAAATTTGGGGGCACATCATCATTTGACTCATGTATATTTATAAGGACATTGCTGATCTCTTGTACTTCACTAACCACTGCTTTATTTTTATCTAAATAATTCTCATGATCTTGCTTTAGTTAAGTATTTGGACAGAAATGAAAATCTTTTCTTTTTCAGTTTTGTCTTGTAGAAATGTATTCCCTTTCATCACAGCCTGCTTAGAAAATACAGCACTTTAGTTCCCTTATGAAAAAGCCCATGACTTTAGCAGTGCTTACTGGTGCATCAATGCTTATTAGTGGGAAAAGCAAGGTGAGTGCACACTGTAGAAACAGTGGTTACATCACTAAGTTAGGCAGCTGATATGTGTGGGACCATACTTCTCCCTGACGGCGATGTTATGCAACTGCAAGCTGACGGTGGGGATGGGTTAACTAGGGCCCTCCTCAGGACCAATGCCTGGTATATTCTCAAATGCCCAATTCTCATCTCAAAGGGATTTTGTTGGGCTAATAGCTGAAGTGAATGGACAATCATGCTTTTGCCCAGTCCAGGAAATGCCTGGCTCTCATGCCTTCAGGATTGAATGAGTCAATGGGGCATCAAAGAAATCAGCTGGATGAGTTGCAAAGAGGACAGGGAATTAAAAAAAATGTTTACTCTCTTTGTGGAAATTCAAAGTCACTGTTATTAAAAGATGTAAACGTCATGCAGGCATTCAGTATTCTACTCAGTATGTCCTACCATACACAGAGCATAGGAATAACAAGTACATCACACCCATAGTACATCACTGACCTCCACCAGGAAGAATAGTCTTTGCAACATATGAAAAGACAAACGGAATGAACAGCAACTTGACTGTACTGCACTGATGGCCTCAGTTACATATTTATGTAAATATTGTTAAATGAAAAAAAAATGTAATGGTCATACAGGATGACTGCGTTTACCAAGTATACTGCAGATATTTCATTATAACAAAATATACAATGGCCAAGATAATGTATTTCAACTTTTTTACATAAGGCCACAATAGCCCAATTAATGTAATCCAATTTCTGTCACATAATAGGGGGCAAACTGGACAATTGTCCAGTGCCTGGACATTCTTGAAGACCACAGTTTCTATGAAAAATATACATGGACAAAAAGTATACTACTCATTGAAGCATGAAGCTGGAAACTAAAAAAGCTGTACAGATTATTACAATAAGTTGTGTTTTTCCCATGTTGTCTTAGCTTGCACTGATTTTGGAATCATTAATATGACTGTTTCCAAAGTTTGAGTAGGTATCCCTTTTGTCATGGTTTTGCACTGAAGTACAAGTATAAGGTTAGTGATCTTGCTAAGGACAAAGAAGATAATTGGCAGAGTGAGTAGAAGGAAAAAGAAAAACATTATTTTAGCTAAGTATTTTATGTCTGCTTCTGTGTTGTGCTAAGCTTGATAGAAGTACTATATATTCCTGTGAAACAAGTTTAAAATACATTACTGAGCCACTGTTAGGCAGTACAAGGTTTGACAGTGTTACTGGGTTCTAGTGTAAAACAAATATAAAACACATTTTTTTCTGGAAAATAGCCCCTAAGTCATGTAAAGTGTCTATTGCAGATGGTCCACTTTACATGATCTCAGGAAATGTGGTTCAGAGGTCCTCACTATCAACTGATTTGCATGTTCCTGTATAACCCTGTATTAAAACCACTTTGCAGTGGTAATTACCCTTGATAGATCATGCATTAAGTTGGCACATCACCCATATATAATCAGACAAACATTCAAACATTCATGCCCAGTCAGACAGACAGACATCTCACCCCTTACACATAGACATCCACTAAAAATCAGTACTCCTACACTCAAATGGAGACATAGGTGCATTCACTGGTTCACCCTCATACACATATACACATAAAAGTACACATACACATGTATATATACATATCCACTATCTATCCCCTACCTAACCCTCCACACACACACACACACACACACACACACACACACACACACACACACACACACACACACACACACACACGCATACACAGTCATTGTAGTCTATTTATACTCATGCAGACATACACACACTCACTTCCACAAACATACACATACTTACATGCCTGCTACCATTACCACTCTGCTAAACTTTGCTAAACTTACCAGTAATATGGTCCCTCTGTCTGACTAGAATGCATGACTCCAGAGTTTCATTGCCAGCTTTATAAAATTACCCAGACAAGTGATTCTGTGAATCACTCAGCAACATAAATTAGTTACCACAGGTATATCTGAGAGAGATCTCATGGCTAGTTAACATTAGCTACTCCCCCAACCTAACATTGTTATTATCTTACAGCATAGAAAGTGGGACAGCACATCATGATCTTTGACCATGGAACATTGCTGCAGAAGAGTTGTCTCTAAATTAAAGATTAAGACAACCCATGGTAGGGTTTACCTATTTCAGTAATGTTTTCTGAATCTGATGGTGTGTGTGAAACAAAGTTGAAATACATTACTATAGTTATTATTATTACTATTATTATTATTATTATTATTATTATTATTATAATTATTATCATTTTAAGCATAATTGATTATCTCAGGTTTTCAAACTCAAGAAAGCTTCTTATAATTGATGATTATGAAAGCTGTCTGCATGGATGAAAGTGGTGAAATCAATGGTCATTTGAGAAGTTAAACAGCCATTTATCTGGATTTGCAAGATTAGGGTGTTTGCCTAAAGTAAGTTAGGATTCTTTTCAGGGGCTTCTGTGTGTTCACATGGAACAAAGGTAAAATGCATTACTTTGGACTTTTTATTTTGCTAGAATCAAAAACCTTTGGTCTACATGGTGTACCTTGGCAACAAAGCAGCTATAATTGCTTGATCTAGGGACAACCTGAGTCAATAAAAATGTCTGAAACTACTTTCACTTCATTTTAAATAGTTATTAATCTAGCTGTGGAGGTCTTGTGTGGAATTGTTTGAAGCAAGTTGAAATACCTTACCTTGGCTGTAGTAACAACACTAAAATATATTACTGTGGCTATTATTAATTTTCAGTTTGCTTATTATCACAATTAAACATCATATATGTGCACAATCCCAAGCTAGCCAGAGTTTTTCTCCCATCCCTAATCAGACTATAAGCTACTCCCCTGAGCCTCTACTTGTTAACCAGGTCTACCAAACTTGAAAACCTGTTCATGTTTTCTTCAAACTATGTTCAAGGTTTGTGAGAAAAGTGAGGTGCCACAGGGAAGAATCATATTGCTGCAGAGCGGGATTATTCCTATGCTCTAAGTTTTATCTCCCTTACATTCCCATACTGTCCATGGACTTACTTGCAATGTGAGGGTCTGTATATCATCCTATCTTCACAGTTACTCAGGCAAAGCCCTGCCTCCCTGAAAACAACATCCCAGTGGCATCACTGGCCTTTGCTAGAGATAAACAATGGGGTATACCTCAATGTTCATCCTACGCCAGTATGGATATGCCAATCATCTTTCTGCTTAGCACCTCAAATGAACTTGGGTCCCATAATCAATAATCAGGGCTTTATCCTTTTATGCCCTAGCACTGGTTCAGTGACTAGTTAGAACTGGTAGGCATGGAGGCTGTTTTGGATGAAAATTACTTATTAACTTAAAATAATTAGTATGAATTTACAATACTAATTTACATCTGTGTAAAGCAAGTTGGAATACTTCACTCTAGGCACTGTGTGCTTGTGGGAAACAGAGCTGAAATGCATTATTTAACTGCTGGTTATAGAGGGTATGTCCATCTGTATGAAATTGACTGACCCTGCAGTCATTTGCTTCAGATAAACAATCAGAAATCTGGCTTTGCAAAACTAATGTGCATATGTGTGAAACAAGCTATGATATCTTACTACAGATGCCATGTGTTTATGTGACACACATTTGAAATACATTACTGTTGTCATTATTATTTATTAGAATCAGAAATGTTAGTTGTACACAGTCAACAAAATGGGTATAATTAAATAATATAAATGAAAATGACTAACACTGCTGTAGTTTGATCAAGATTAGCAGTCATTAATCTTGAATGGCAAGATTAATCACCAGAAAAAAGACACAAAAGGCAATACAATGGAAAAATGGCTGCCGAACTACTAAACAGGAAAATAAAACACTGAAACAACAAGAAGATACTGGACAGTTAGCTACCTGGTGTCTATCAGGAGCAGTTGTTTCTTCTTTCATCTTGTAAACAACCATGAACATATTACATATATGCATACATGCCATTTCTCTAGTTCCATGTACTTGCATTATAACATCATCGATTGTCCTTCCACATGGTAGTTACTCGGAATTTGTATTGTTTATTGTGGAACAGGATATGAAAGATAGATCCTTAAAAGTTATCTTAATTTTTTTGTGAAAAAGTAAAAATAAAACATACAATATCCCACTCTGGGTGACGTGAAGTAAACCAGTTTCTGAACTCAAATTAAAAAAAGTAACTCTTAGAAAAATATTCAGGACTAGTTACTCATGTAACAAAGTAATCATGTACTTGGCTGGATTGCAAACTGTAAAGATGTGTAACACTGCAACGTAAACAGAGGGAGAGAGAGAGAAGCTATGCTGTGCCATTATAACCAGATGCTTTAGATAGAAGGTTAAGAATTGACCTAACTTTTCATTATGATTATTCGTGCTATTTCTTGCTGTTAATATAGCTGTACAAGATAAGTCTTGTGTTTATTATTGCTGCAAAAGACTGTCTAGTCAAGCAAACTGCTTATTCCTGTTATATGCATTTTATGAAATTGTCATCCATTCCACCAAGAATGCATAATGTAGATAAATTTACAGTGAATAAAATGTGTAGTATAAAATGTCAATTGTTACAGTCCTTACAAATTAATAGATTAATGAACAATGACACTAAATTACATTAGTTTAAATTAATTTGCCATGCTGGTTTATTTTACATTGACATGTCTTACTTGAGTTTAGTTTTACATGGAGCTGTGACTTTTTAAGTCCTGTCTCACAATCCTCAGCCATTTTTTTATAAAAGAATAGCATCTAGGCATTCTAGCTAGCTCTTTTATTGTGACTTTGCTTCAAGTTATCCATACACTGATTTCTGTTAGAAGCCTAGTAGAACACAAAAAGAGCCTTGCTCTGGCAAGACTGGCAAACAAGATGTTTACTAAGAGAGGCAGAAGATAGGAATCCATGCCTCAGTTGATATGGGTCAGATACATGTACAGCCCTGACAATGCTTAGGCTGGTAACATATATTATCAATCTTCTTTTATGTAGACAGAATCATACCAAGTGGTTCTATTAACCTTAAAGCAAAACAGGCCAAGTCCATTGGCAGAGATAGCTAAAACCCTGACTGTAACCCAAATGACCTGGACTCAATGATCTGCACAGTTGATGGAGAAACTACCCCTGCAGAGAGTAGTATGAAAAGAAACTGACTGATCAAATATCTTTGAGGGAAGCATGTAGAGTACTTGACTAAAAGTGTGTGGTCTGGGTTATTATTCATGCTGAAGACCTGAGATTAGAGCATATATTTTACTTTCAGTCAGCCAGGGTGATTAAGAGGAATGTTTCAGCTAAATAAAAAGAAATGCCTCTCACAAATACGTATCACACGCAATCATTCAGGCTGATGTGAGCATGTGCACTGAGAACTGGTTTAGGACTAGTGTGACAAAGACTCATTGATTTCCCACTGGAATGAAGGAATGGGCCAACTCTCAGCACCCAGTGGAATGAATGGGCCATATAACTCTCAGCACCCTGTGGAATATATGGGCCATATAAATCTCAGCACCCAGTAGAACAAATATACCATATAACTTCCAGCATCCAGTAGAATGAATGAGCCATATAACTCTCAGCACCCAGTGGAATGAATGGGCCATATAACTCTCAGCATGCTGTGGAATGTATGGGCCATATACCTCTCAGCACCCAGTAGAACAAATATACCATATAACTCTCAGCACCCAGTGGAATGAATGGGACATATAACTCTCAGCATCCAGTGGAACAAATAGGCTAGTTGAGCAGATGGAACAGAGGTCATTGAGGGAGTGGGGAGTGAGGAAGAAACTAAAAAGCACATTGCAGAATTACTTTAAATGCAACTGCTCCTTTTTGTTTATCTATTCAGCATTTCACAATAGTAAGATATCAAGGTTTCACAGACAAAGGAATGAATCAGTCAAGTTTATATTTACTTTTATTTGAAATACTTCATGTTAAAGCCCAGCATGTGGTAGAGCTATACATTTGAAAGTTATCTGAAATCCCTTTGGAAATATGATGCATAAGAGTAAACTGAATAGATTTCTCTTAATATGTGCTTATAGACATTCATAATCTTACTTTTTGCAAGCATCATAGACACATTAACAATATAGCAAGCCCATAGTAGTGTTTTAATGGTGCAGCATTGTGCATGTGCTTGGGATAATTATTGTTTAAATAAAATACAGCTGAAGTATGCACTTTCATTATGTGATGTCTTTGATTGCATAACTATTGCACACAATGTAACTAAAATCTCTCTAAAGGACAATATGGAGTAAAGCCTTTGGCAATATAGCATCTACTTAAAATTCATCTTTTATTGGTCAATGCCAGACAGAAGAATACTAGCTGACTATAATGCCAGCCTTTTCTTCTTCTTTGTGGTAACTCACAAATCTTCCCACAAAGCATACTTTTAGCAAAAGCTAGGTGGTGCCACATGTATAGTCCATTAGATATAATATAGCAAACACAAGAAAATAAGTGCAGCTGTAAATGTGAAAAGGTTGCTCTAGGCAGCTAGTAAGTGAAATGTTTGAATGAAGGTCTTGTTTTGCTTCATGTCTTCTTCATGACTATATGCTGACATCTAGTATGGAATCTAAAACAGAGGATTCTGTCTAAACAACAACATGGATTCCATAAAGGATACATTTCAACAATCGCATTTTTGTTACTTTCAGACTGCATATATAGCTCATCGGTGTATTCTTCATCAGTGTCAGAAAGATCGTTGTGACCCATTGTTTGTCTGAAATTCCAGCAAAATGGTTTACATGTCATAGATTTCCTTCAAAGTATTTACTGATTAGCCAGGTTCTCAGTTAAACCCAGTCAAACTTCTTTTGGATCCATATGTGGACATCTCTTTTTCACTGTTTTCATTAAAACTATTGATCTTATATCTTATTAAATGTTCATACTTCTCTAGGCAAACAACAGAGCTATGTGCTACTGTAAAGGTTCTGTTGAATTGCTAAATAAATCCCTACCAAAGACCTACTAAATATTGTACAATGGTTTACTTACAATGGATTTAATGCTGACTTCAACAAAACTAAGACCCTGGTGTTCAATGAATAGAAAAGTCTTGTCTGTGTCCCACCCAGACCTGGTCATTTAATCACAATCAGGTGCTACTAAGAGAATTCAGTCATTTAAATACACAAACACATGGATCCACTATTGTACACAAAAGCAGTATTTTTTAACAAAAAATATCTTTATTAAAGGCAATCATATATTTATATAAATGAAAGCACACCATAGCAACATAATCCCATCTGCAACCATTTTGCATCTCAAGCCATACTGACATAATCCTAGTTGCAAAATATTATGCATCACTTATAATCAACCCAATCATTATCAGTCAAACATTACATATCTCATTCAAGTCTTGTCTTCTTTGTTGGTAAAACCAAAGATAATTTTAATAGCTGATGCAGGGCAATGCATTTATCAATGGGTTTCTTTAACAGAGATTTAACACAGTCTGCTGCACAAAATAACAAACAACAATGATGCAAAAGCAGGATGTGATGCAGAAAAATAGGTAGTGCAGTCACACCAGAGGAAACAGTACAGTAAGCAGGAAATTCAAATGACTGCATAATGATCTGGAAGTGGGGGGGGTGGTTAGATGCAAATGAGGTACTGAGAATATGCAAATGACATAATCAAAGATGGTGAAACAATTAAAAAATATGTAAAATAGGTGAACAATGTCACAACAATCACCTATTCTGAACACCAGGAATTGCTTGTGTGCAAGATACTAGAATGCATGCAATAGTAGCAGCTACAGTAGACCAGCATGTTTGTCCACTTTTAGAGCCAAGACCTTCAACATGGTACACGATAGCCATACTCATCATATAGATGGTAGCAGTAGCTTGTAATGTATCAAACCCTTGCTGATGAGCAGATTTTGGACAGTACTCATGGGGATAGTTATACCTAAAGGATATTATCTAATTGCATTGCTCATGTAGAATCAAGGGGAATGTGTGGACTATCCTTCCCAAAGGATACTACTGTACATGTAGCTCTAACCATCTTATCTATAGGAATCCTTTGGCAACCTCAAGGCATATGCTAGGAATTTTGCAGGCATCATCCTCTTTTTCCCTACACCTGTTCTTCAACTTCATTCTGCAACATGTGCTAGAGCACATATGGTTGCCAAAGACTGCAGAGGAGGGAACACCATTATTCAGGTGTGTTACAATATTTTCAAATTTCCACGCACTCTCTCTCAAGGCAGGTTGACCCAACAAATATGACTGCAAAATACAAGTAAAAATAAGAATACAACTCCAAAGTGACCAATATGCAAGATAAACAATTACTCTCAGCCATAGCTGGCCTACTGACATCAGGCATATTCTGTCTCCTTGCACTAGTCGTTCAGCCAGTAGAACCATCAAAGGCATAAACAATTTACCTTTGGCAACACTATCATAAATGGAACCCCCCACCCAGCTGTTAGAAATGCTGTTATGTCGCAGAATCTGAAGAAACTATATGAATACCTAGATATCTTTTACTGCAGGTCATTGTAGTTGTAGACAGGAGGTCTCATGGGCATAGATATGCAGAAGCCATTGATGTAAAATAATTAAATAATTTAGTCTTTAGCAGAGCAAAATACTTTATTAGAAAAATACAAACATGTGGAAGACAGCACTCAGAAAGTCATGTCTCCCTGAACAAAGAATTATATAGTTACGTTATAGAAAAAACCCTATCCAGATAATACACTTTCTCTCTCAGATCACTGTTAAACATCCAGTTGAGAAATGCCAAGTCTAGTGAAAAATACTACTGCTACTTCTTATCTACATTTCAGCCTAGTAGGAATAAGTTTCATTCTATCGTGATTTACAAGAAATGCTGCCTCAGGCTCAGGAAACTAAACTTAGCAAGCTGTACTTTTTCATTGTTACACAATATTTTGCAGTCACATATACCTGCTTTTTTAAAACACCTGCAGAATTTGTTTTAATCATTTATACCACTTATTAAATAAATCCCACTTCACATGTTCTATACTGTATTATATGGTGATGCAATGACTATTACTAATCTGATGCATCCCCTATAGGCACTTTTGCTGTCATCCCTATCCCAGTTTGCACATCCAGACCACCAACATTTATGAGAATAAACTAGTCTTTTCAAGACAGAGATGCCAGTAACCCATCCACCTCTCTGAGCTTCTCCTCTATTGGTCATGCACCTCCTGTGCTGGGCATGTCCTAGACAATATCACATGCCTTGTTCTTGGCATGCAGACTCATATCAGTTACTCGTCCCTGATCCTAATGTACAGCCCTATTATAGCTAACCGCAGCATCAATGTCCTGCACCACTCCCTGCTCCTGCAGAAAGGTTTGTCCATTTTACCTCTGAAATGAGTACCATGTGTGAAGGGAAAGTGCACTAATACCTCAGTCTCCTTGGTGGTGAACCTTTTTCAGTCACTGCCTCTGCCATAGGGCTATGATAATTCATGTACACTGCACAGTAACACATCAGACAGAGTGCATGTATGTGTATGTGCATGGCTAACTGTGGATGTCTCATACAAGTCTATACTTCCCGCAACCCCATAAAAATGCTCACGACTGACTCTGGTTGTTATGTGATCTAGCTACCCCTTTTCTTTAAGTACTACAGCTACAGACTTGTTATGTTGATTTTCCTTTCTGCATCAGTGCACCAAATTCCTATAATACACTGCTCACCTCACAACATACACAAATAATATACATTGCATTTCTCACCAAAGGTAAAAGGCGATATCTTGTCCTTTGCAACATGTCTTGTTCTCTGTGTGCATTGTCACTGTTTTCCCCCAAAACAACAGCCTGGCATGATGTTGTCATGTCATTGTGGTATGTGCCAACACTCATAAACATTAGTTTCTACATGTTATTATTTTTGCTACCCACCACAGTTGCTCATTGTACTGCAGGGTTATACTACCAGTTGCCATGTCTTCTCTTAGTATAGCTACCTCACCTAGTTCAAAGTTCAGTGTCCTGTTACAATTAAGGCC
The DNA here is from genome assembly GCF_019279795.1 of Protopterus annectens. Taxonomy (NCBI): domain Eukaryota; kingdom Metazoa; phylum Chordata; order Ceratodontiformes; family Protopteridae; genus Protopterus; species Protopterus annectens. The sequence continues at coordinate 877,734,328 of NC_056732.1, forward strand.
TGATTATACAGTTGCTCATATTAGTACAATCTCCTGTAAAATGACAACACTGCTTTTTTATGTGAACATTCAAGCCTCGTGGTGCTGCAGTTATGTTAATGAGGAAATTAATCACTGCAATAAGTATTCATCCCAGCTCATTCAAGTCCTGCCTTCTTTTTTGGGGGATGGATACTACATGTTCACAGACAGGATTTGTAAAAATCATAGCACCATTGGTGTGTGCTGCATAACTGTTTTGCACTACTTCATTCCTGTCTACTCTCTGCATCATGTGTTGCCCAAATGTGCATCATGCTCACGGGGCTACCATTGTGTCCCTCAAGTGGACGTAAATGAATGACCATGAATGCCTCAAGCAGTGAAAATAACATGTCCTTGCATGGAGCCCAAGGAACACAACACGTTGTTGTTATTCCTCCACAGAGACTTCTGGGATCTTATCCTTGGCCTGTATAATGGCCCTTTTCAAAATGCTGATGCCTTGAATGATCTTTCCAAGACAATGACTGATGTTGCTGGTATCACCATACTGGTAAGCATTGTGTGCATCATTGCAGTGACCTGCAGTAGATTCACCATAACCTCCTTAGACAATGGGAAGCAGAGGCTAAGGTCAGAAACCTAGCATTTTACTCTATGCACCTTATTTTCCTTCATTTTTCCAGGTCCAACACTGTACCAAGTTCTCCTTACTTTATCTTACAGCATTAGTGGGAAAAGATATAGGAATGTCACAAGAATCAAGAACACCTCCTTCAGTGGCATGATGCACATGCCATGGGAATTATTATACTTTACTGTTTTAATAATGTGTGAAATATATATGCACTAATCAGTTCTGTTATTGTTTTCTCTTCTTGTGTAGATCCAGTTACAGAAATGGCTGAGGTCACCTGGTTCTGGTATGCCAGAGGAGACAAGGCCTGTCTTGCAGGGTGACTGTGGGTGTGAGGATCACTCTGCTAAAAGTGGCCTGAGGAGATCACTGGTGGCCTCTGTGGCTGCTATACAGGAAAGTAGCAGAGGGTCCCGGTCTGATAATGGGCCAGAGTAGTCCCCTGTGGTCATCTGGTAAAAGTTATATAAGCTGTTGATGACTGAGATTCAGTGATAGCTGTATGCTTGCCTCACAACTTCAGAGCACCTTTGAGCATTGTTGTCCTAGTGCCAATCGCAAACTGTCCAACTTCTGTGCATTTGTCCATCCATTGCTGTCTCTACCTTTTGCACCAATAACACTCATGTTTGTCTTATTTTCTGCCTATGCAACCTTACATATAGTCTATATTCCCACAATGATTTCTCACTACATTTTACAATTATCTTTTTATTCTTATATGAAAAGTCTGAGCTTTTCCCACAGAAAAATGTGCCTTTCCTCTACTCCTATAGTTATTCCTTATCTTTTTCTTTCTGCTTTCTACTGTTTGATATTCTTCTTTTCTTACTTTCCACTCCCTTCCCCTTTCCTTTCAATTTATATGGTGAGCTCAGTTAACACTTTTACTGGCCTTCCTTGACCTCTCTGCCACTTACCATAAATTAATAATAAATTGATTTTTTTTGCATATGTAGGTTTGTATAGTCTTGTGCATGCTTGAGCATGCTTTCTGTCATATGTACCATTGCAGTAATACACACTCCAAAATAGCTGAAACCCCACCCACGCTCCCACACTTTGTAACACAGCTCCATTAATTTCTCATGTACTTCATTTCATATCTATGCAGGTACAGACACATCATGCTATCAGATACTTGAAATTCAGTGATGTACAGCAGTGAAGCTGCTGTCTACGAATCTCAGCCTGTGTCTGTTATCCTGCTTTCTGTGTCTGTTATAGTCCTCTTTTGATATTTTTTGTATTATTTTGATTATGTATTACTATCTTGTTGCACTAAGATAATGGTTGAAAAGGTCTACTATGCCCAACTATACCTAGCTGCAAAGTAAAATCATTTGTTTGTTGAAATAGTAATGATGACAGAGTTGTCTTCTTCTGTTCAGCATGATTTACATAAATCTGACATGGATTTGAAAAAGTTTTGATTTTCTATAATTTTAATATAGCTGAGTAAAGTTCACTTTACACTTGATATATAACACTTCTTTCAAAGACATGAGCTTGTTTATCATATATGATTATTTAAACACAACCTTGTATCCTTGTTTGGAATGACCAAGAGCCGACACAGGCATACCAGATTAACCTTGGTAATTAATTTGATGATTTTATCTTCAGCTTTCTAGAATGTGAATGTTGTAATTAGATGTAAGACAAACGAGAATTAATTAAAGTCACCTTAATGTTCTCCTTCTTTTAGCATTCATGCAGCATATTCCTCGTTTTACCTGTGCAGGCATTAGTTCTGTTAAATGAAAATGATGATAGTAATAAGACGAAGAATATACATTTAAGGCATTAAAAATTATATATATATATATATATATATATATATATATATATATATATGTGTATATATAAAACACATGCTGAAGTAGCTATTTCTTTCCTTTCCGAGTGCTGATGCAAAAGCTCACCAGTGAAGTTGTTTTACTGCTCAAAGTTTGATGAGCTACTGATTTTTTTAAATCATCTAGCAGATTCCATAGACTTTGATGTGCCCTTCATAGCTCATACATTCTGTCTATAGCTACTAAGTGACATTTATTGATATGTTCCCATGGTTGTAAACGAAGGAGTGATAAGATAATTAGAAGAATTGTGGTTTACGCTTCATTACTACTCACCATCCTCAGTGCGAGACAAGTCATGAACCAAAACATTCCATAAAAGAGTGCCAGCTGTTCTTCCATACCCAAGCAACCAGTAGTAAAAATACAAAAAAGATAAAAAGTGCATAACAATGTATCATTCACAGATGCTAAATCCTACCAAGAGATAATAGCCCTGAAAGACCTGCTTTCTTTTCAGCAAGAAAGCACCTGAAACTAGCAAAGAAAATATACTTACAGAACTGAAGTGGGAACTACTCTTTGTATTGGCATCTGTTATATCAATTTAAAAGAAGGTGGGTAAACCGAAATATGTGGAAATACCCCCTTTCTTCCTTGGTTGAGCAGTAATAACTTAAACTTATAGAGCTGGTGAACAGACCACAGTGAAACAACTTTCTTAATTTTGGTTTAAAAGAGTGTAAGAATAGAAATACCCAAAAATAAATTATTAGACAGAGTGGTGGATCCCTGGAAGCAAGGACTGCTGTAAATAATAGACTGTGTACATAGGTCCCTGTGACCAAAGATCTAAGGCAACCATCTCAATTCCACCTCAACCTATGAAGACCAAAAATGTTCATCTATAAGTTGAAGACAAAATAAAGTAAAAAAAATCCAGTAAATGATGTTGAAAACAGAAATTCTTTTGTTTTAAAAATTTGAATACTGTAGCAAATGAAACAAATGGTTTGCTACAGCTAACTAAGATACGCAAACATACTTCTCAACTGTAAAAATCACAGAATATCCAGACTTTTGCTTCATATTTTTTTTGGTCTGTTTTTCATAAAATTGTGGTTTTCTGGCAATTTAGTGGCAAATCATTAAAAACTGAAGTTAGAAAATAATGGCAGACATTTGAGTTTCAGACTTTATCCCTTCAGAAAATTCACTCTAATGCTAAACTTGTTACTCTATCAACTTTCTAAGTTTGTAAGAGCAATATTTAAATATTTTCCTTATTTTGGGGCCTTTGTCCCACTTTTATTTATGGCTTTGTTCAGATGTCTTGCTCTAAGAGGTTGAGAGGTTATGCACACAAAGCACAGACTGAAGCCATAGCCCTGAGCACAAATGGTATTACTGTACCACTCAATCACCATCTCCAGAAAGTGTCCTTTAACAAATTGAACCTGCAGTAGATTTCACCCCACCCTACATATGGCTGAGAACTTGTGGGAGGATGGTGCTGTGTGGTGGTAGAGTGCTCTTGGCTTTCTGAAGATGTAAGAGGAAGGTTGACTAATTAGTTTAGCTGCTAGACGAGAGAAAGTCTGGTTGGCTAGGAATCTGAGTAGCTGATATCCTAGGAAAAGATCACCCATTTGTGTACTGGTGACCATTTTGCTTTTTTACTGTCTTATAGCTGAGTTCATTTTTAGGGGACTGGATAATAACTGTATATATTTTATTGGTTATCATTTGAATGTGCGTGTAATATGTTTTTGATGCTGAGTCTACAAAGAAGAGGCCATATTCAAGTTGAGAGAATAAAATGCTTTTACATGTGGTTATTCTGGAGGTTTTAGTAAGAAAGGGGGAGGTTTTATTGGTCCAGAACAGGAGAGAGTTAACCATTTTCTTTTTCCATAAATAGTTGAGGTTGCAGAAGAAGTTAGGGCTGGAGGGAGTCAAACCAAATGCCAAGTTGTTTAAAATGTGTAGTTTTAGTTGGTTAGTTGTTTTTAGGATTTATTGTTTGTGAATTGCCTGTGAGATTTGTTACTTACAGTGGTTTCAACAACATTGCCATGGTAAGGAGTTTTGAACTCAGTCTGTGATTTATTAAAACTGGAGCAGAAAACACTCCACTAGCAGTAGAAGAGGAAGCTCCAGCAGTGACCATTTGTAATTCCATTATCATCAGGGATACATTTTTCATTAGATTCTGTTTACTTTTTAGCTATACCTCTTTACTTGCCCATTGGTCTGGGGATACTTTTGACTTGTGTTAATATATGACAATATACCAGTTCAAGAAAACTCTGTGATTCTGAACTTTAAAACTGTTGACCATTCTCAAAGCTGATTTTAGCACTTCTCTTATGGTGCATTGAGTCCTTCACAGTTCATTGAAAATACAGACACTGATTACCTGGCCAGACCTCTTGTTAAAGTAGATGTTTTACATCCCTGTGTAAAGTGGGGGAACTTAATTACATGTTTTATTTGGCTTTGTTCCCACATCAACGTCATTAATTTTGCCCTTGTTGCACAGCAGGAGACCTTGCCACTAAAATCTTTGTGCCTCGTTAATATCTGGCCCACCACTATGGCATTGACTCCCTCAGCAGAGACTACTGCCTACTTCATAACTGCATTTATCAACACAATTATTCCTGGAGCAAACAGTATGTTCATTAGACTAGGGAAATTCAATTGATATGCACATAGTATGGTTTTGCTTATGTTGTATTCAGTTTGTGGACTATATTCAATATGAGATATGGTTTGTTTTAGGTTTTACCTGCTACTTACTAAAGATAAGGCTTACTTGGAGTTTTTCATGTGATGTGACCTAACTGAAGACTGCAATCAAATCATTACTCTGTTCCTCTTTTCTACCAGGAATGCCTAAATCTGCCAATCAAGTGTTTACTGAGCACTACTGTGTTAATTAAGAAATAATAACTGTTTACCTGTTATTCGTAGAACAACCTTTCTCTTCATTTCTCAATCTTTCAAGCAGATACATAAAAGCTATTTTCTCCCACTTAAAAACAAGCTGGAAATAGGGAAAACATTGTTATAACCTAAAGAATTTCACCAGCACATCTTTAAACCCTCAGTCATTATGGCTACTGCTGAAAATAAATTTTCTAAAATAACACACACTGCCTGGAATAATTTACAAGTCAGTTGTGGGCACTACTGTACTGAAAAATTCTAAGAAGCTTCGGAAGGACCATCTGATAAAAGTTAATGAAGGTGTCTGCTTTGACACACCAGTATAACTGTAAGTCAACACTCTCTACTATATAAACAAAGAGTTCAGCATTCTCTATTATATATATATATATATATATATATATATATATATATATATATATATATATATATATATATATATATATATATATATATATATATATATATTAATATTGTCATACTAGGCTTAATTTGCAATGGATTTCAAATACTGTTATGTTAAGCAAATTTCTGCTACTGTCTCGTGGTTATCTCTACATTACCTGTGCTACTTACAAGTTATGGATACTGCAACTTGACCCATGTTTTAGAATCTACATGGTTAATGTACCTTCACTCCTGCAGCCTGTGTATCTTCTCAACCAAATGATCATTTGAACTTTGTATCAAAGTTATACACACATTCTTTGTTTACTACATGTAGAATTTTTCAGTATATTATCTACAAAGAATGTTAGAGAATGTTATGGTATATATTTATGAACATAAAACCTCAAAATACTATATTTTCTATGATTACTTATTACAGTTACTGTTATATTGCTAATATAACGTCTTACTGCTGTACTCCCTGGTTGTGCCTGATAAGGGTGCTTGGACAAATGAACTTACCCAGTTAAGAAATGCAAAAGATGAAAGAAGCTTAGCAACGTTACTTAAATATACATCATCTCACCCAAAATTCCATTCTCAGATGAAAATGCACCTCCAGAAAATGGTACTATGTCAGTGTAATATCCCAATCATATAACCAAATCAAAACATGATCTCCCACTTACTGACACCTTCCCTATACCCTCTGATTTAACCCTTCCTTCCTTAAATCTATTGTTATACTAATGCACTTCTAAAGTACTTCAAACTTTAGGTCTGAATTGTAAACAATCTCAGCCATCTATATAACTCACTATTGAAAGAGATACTGATTTGAATATGCAATGCATGTTTTATAAACCTGCTCATCTATCTGTATGATGCTACAGAAATTGTATATATGTATGCTTATCTTTGTATTCTCAATAATTGTGTAATTATGTGTACTTTATCTCTTGCAATATATCTCTGTAATTGTCAGACATTAAAACTTTACCAGCTTCAGACTGAAACTGGTAACTTGAGACTCGTGATCTATACCAGTTAACAAATGTAAGTAAAAATTAATAACTAAATAATTATCTAACTAAATAAAATGTGTTACTTTGTATCCATGACCTTCCAAAAGAACAAGCATATTAATAATACGGCAATGGGATCCATGCAGGTAAGAGTACTTCTCAGGAAACAGTGCATATTGGAAAAAATATTGTTTTGTATTCTTCTAGTCCAATCCACTTTCACTTCCAAATGTATAATAAACAGATATTACTAGAGCATTTCCTACTGTGAAGCTAATATTGGTTAAGGTTCTGTCTAACATTTTACTGTTCAGTCCTAATCCGCTTCATGTATCTGCTAATGCTTAATGATCTATACTGAGTGTGCATGCATAAATATGCATTTCATATAGGAAAGAATAGTAACTTGAAAAACACAATTGTTTGTGTCATTTGCCTTACAGGAAATCTTAGTTGTGGCACAGTACATATTTGGAAATCAGTGACTGCAATTTTACTTTTTCAAGTTTTATATGGAATTCTCTTGAAGCTGTGAAATTCCTATATTCCTTTGAGAAGTCCTGCCTTATTGCAAGAACTCCAGAAATGATGGATGGTATGTAAATCATCCCTTTGCGTGCTGCTTTAATTGTAGCTGAAGACCGAGCAATCTATTGTGCTGTCTTGACAGCCTCTCAGCACAAGCCAGAAGATGTATGGCTGGTAGATTTTTTTTTTTTAAACTCAGAATCCTTCAGTTTTTTTAAACTGATTCAAGCATTCCAATATCAACATATGTATAGTTTATATACTTGGCATTTTATGAAACACTACCAGCAAATATTTTTTGAGTCATAATGTCGGTGTTGCAAATGCGTTTGCATATCCTTCAACATGAGCAGATAATCTTGCACTAACATTATTTCCTCTCATGCAGCTCATATCCATGGTTAGATATAAAAGTACAGAGTAAACCATGGACTGAAATGTTTGAAGAATAATGGCTTTCTGGTTAAGAAAACTATGACCACTTTTAAAGGCTGATAAATAGCAAGAAGCTGTCTAGTCAAATTAAAATTTGAGCAATAATGTAAGATGTCAAATTATTAAGAAGATAACTTAGCATCATTGCTTTAGTTGCAAACAGTATACACAGTAATCATACCATTAGAGAAGCTCTTATTCAGTGCAAGAAAAAAGATACAGCTCTTGAGTTTTTTCAGCATAAAATATTACATGTGCAATTGGATCCAGAGTCTTTTGTGCATCAAATTTTTTTCATATTTATATATGGATGCATGCATTTACTTGCTTGCTTTTTTATTTAATGACTAACTGACTGACTGATTGATTACACTTGTCAATTGTTATCCAGGCTTTTCAACTTGAAAAGTCCACTTTCAATGGAGCTCAGAGGAGAAATAGCTTTAGAACAGAAGTACAGTTAGTCGTATAAATATATCCAAATGCACGTACTCAGCACTAATACAAAAAAAGTAAAAAATATAACGTATTAAAAATGTTTGATAAGAAATTAAAAAAACTGATACTAAAAAAAAAAAAAGAAGAAGAAAAGATTGATCAGAATTTGGATGCTCTAGTTCTCATGTCACAAGCATTAGACACCTTAAATGTAAACAGTAGTTGTTGTTGTATCTTTCGGCTTTTCCCGGTTAGGGGTCGCCACAGCAGAACTCCGGTCCGCTAATAATTGGCAGTAGATTTTTATGTACCGACTTGCCAGGCCTGACACACAACCTTCAACGAAGGTACGCCATTCACGCATGTCTCCACACAGAAGATGCTTTAGCTGAGAATCGAACAGGACAACGTCTTACTGTGAGGCGACAATGCTACCGCAGCACCACCACTGCAGCTAATGTAGCGCGGAGGTGGTGCTGTGGTAGCGTTGTTGCCCCACAGTAAGACGCTGTCCGGTTCGATTCTCAGCTAGAGTGTCTTCTGCGTGGAGACATGCATGAATGGGCATACCTTCATCGAAGGTTGTGTGTCAGGTCTGGTAACTCGGCACGTAAAAATCAACTATCAATCATTAGTGGACCGGAGTTCCGCTGTGACGACCCCTAACCGGGAAAAGCCAGAAGACGCAAATGTAAGCAGTAGAAACAGTCAAAATAAAAAGATCAGCAAAGTAAAATATTAAGAATAACAGAAAATAATACATGTAGTGTTGAAGTACAGTAGACGCTTTAGAGTCTTGGAAATAACTGACTGGCTCAGCTGTTTAGGTGATACTATAGTATGCTTCAAGTTTAAACAAAGTTTTACTTGACTATTAAAAAGATAGCTCTCAATCTCTGAACATTTAAAAAAACAACAGTACTGCCCTTTTAAGATCATAGCAGGAGGCCTAAAAGAGAGAGAGACCACCTCTCAAAATGAACAGGGTTCCTAAGTTGATGACCAAATAAAAACTTCCTTGACTTTAGCAATGAAACACTGTAGCAAACAACTTTAATCTAGCTCCCTGCTATAGTTATTTATACATAAATCTACTAAACTCTGTAGCAAACAACTTTAAACTAGCTCCCTGCTATAGTTATTTATAAATAAATCTACTAAACTCCTTTAGTTAAGCAGCTACATATCAAACACAACTGTATAAATGAAACCTGGCAACTGTTCTTCACTGTTGATCACACTTCCTGAGATTCTGTGCTAGGGACAGTTGCCCAGTTTAACCCACCTTAGTTACAGTACTCTTTGGAATATATTTTGTCACTGCAAACTTGACATCCAAGCATAGTAATGCAACTTGACTGGGGGCCTTTAAAATGATAATGTGAGTTACAAGCTGCACGCTGCTATTGGTTAACGTTTATAGCCACACTCTGAATTTGGTCTATTTAATGGCCCAATAGCACAGTGTAAATAGAAGCCCATAGTTAGTTCACTGACCCTGTTTTCACTTTCACTTTGATGTGCTCCTCTCTCATTGGCTGTACAACTCAAACAACGAAGGAGCAAACACTGTAGTTGTCAAAGGAAAAGTCAGAGCAACTGAGCAAACATTAAAATGAATGCTAAAATTAGAAAGCTCCAGCAAATGCTGATTGGTTGGAATATATGATTAGGGATACAACCATGAAGTTTAGACAAGGTCACTCTCGCGATAAACAAAGACTCTAGCACAGTGATACTAAGCCTCAGATGAACTGAGGATGAAACAGGTTCACTAAGAGAAAAGCTAGGTGTTGCAACACAATCTGATATTACAATTTTCATTGAAGACAAAGATTAAATATGCATGCATTATTCTTTAGACCTAAGACTTTGAGCTAGGATTGGAGATCATGAAAGCAAGTTTGAAGTGACTCAGTAGCTCAGTCTGTTAAATGCTTTGCATACAGTACATTTGGATGGCACAGTGTTGAAACGGTTGTGTTATTGCCTCACAGCAAGAGGTTCTCCGGTTCATTTCTCAGCTGGGGTGCCTTCTGTGTGGAGTCTGCATGTCCTCTATGTGCCCATGTGGGTTTGCTCCAGTTTCCACCCAGATCACAAAGACATGTGTCTAGAGCATTTCTGCCTGGGCCTCTGCTGAAAACAAGCTTTGTTCCAAGTCAGACTTTCCCAGTAAACAAATGTTAAATAAATAAATAAGTGTAGTGTTAACAGACTCTAATGAAGTGCCAGCTAGGACAATTAAGAAGTCTTATTTACATGCGACAAGCCATTTCCCCAATGGTCATCTATGTCATCATCTTCTTTCGGCTGTTCCCATTAGGGGTCACCACAGCAGATCTTCTGTTTCCATTTCTTCTTGTCCTCTGCATTATGCTCTTTCACACCAACTGCCTGCATGTCCTCTCACCACATCCATAAACCTTATCTTAGGCCTTCCTCTTTTCCTCTTACCTGGCAGCTCCATCCTTAGCATCCTTTTCCCAATATACCCAGCATCCCTCCTCAGCACATGTCCAAACTAACGCAAACTTGCCTCTCTTGCTTTATCACCAAACTGTCCAACTGAGCTGACCCTCTAATATACTGATTCCTAATCCTGTCCATCCTAGTCACACCCAGTACAAATCTTAACATCTTTAACTCTGCCACATCCAGCTCTGACTCCTGCCTTTTCGTCAATGCCACCATCTCCAAACCATATAACATAGCTGGTCTCACTACCCTCTTGTAGACATTCACTTTCACTCTTACTGGTACCAGTCACAAATCACTCCTGACACTCTTCTCCACCCATTCCACCCTGCCTGTACTCTCTTCTTCACCTCTCTTCCACACTCACCATTACTCTGAACTGTTGATCCCAAGTACTTAAACTCATCCACTCACCCACAGATTACATAGATGACCATTGGTCATCTATTCACAGATTACATAGATGAGCAAAGGTCATCTATGTAATCTGTGAATACTGTAAACACAGTAAGGTCCCATTTAAGAAAAATCCAACATAGGATCATAGGAGATTACTGGGCTAATTGCCCTAGAGGCCTATTATGCCTAGCCATTCTTGCCCCACTTTTTCCAATTATCTATCCCCATGGGCAAGAATGGCTTTAGTATATACCCATGCCTTATGTCATCTACAAACTGCCCTTTTCCATAAGGGCCACAGATGACAAGCCAGGGCTAAATTTGAAATTTCCCATCCATTGGTCCAAATTGCATTTGAATTGTCTTAGGGAAGAGCTGTGTTTCACATGACTTGGGGGTCTGTTCCAGAGAAGGGGTAATCTCTGAGACAAGTACCTGCTTCTTCAGCATGTTTGTTTATGGATTAGATTGTTAGATTGGAGAATTCCAGTGCTGTTTGTTTTGCAAATGTGTGGAAGATCCATCAGGGCCAGATTAGAGAATGCCTTGTAGGTTAGGCATATATCATGCCTTAGTAGTCTGTAGAAGACTGAGTACATGGACAGAGCTTTGGCATGGTCCACTTAGGGCATACTATTACACCCTGCATTCTTTTACTGAGGAACCCTTGTGGCCACTCCTGCTGTTGCAAATGCCTGCTCAGGTACATACTGAAGGGTGCATAGTACTCAATTATTGGTATAATGAGGGCTGAGTACAGTGGGACTATGATCTCCTTAGATCTGGATGCCATGCCTTTACTTATAAGTTGCACCATATAGAAAAATGTTCTCACTACCATAGAGACATGGTGGTCAAAACTCATGTTACTGTTGACCTGATTTCCCAAGTCCTTTACCACTGCATCTACATGTGTTATTAGTGCTGTTATTTGCAGGGGCATTTGTCTCCCCACAGGGAATAGTTATGCATTTTTTTCTTTCAGTTTATGATATGGTTCTGGAATCAGTTATTTGTCTGTGTTAGAACCTTCTGGAGGATATCTACATTTTTGGGGATTCAGTGATCACACCCAGCTTGCAGTTATCAGCAAGTCTGGTGAGCCAAAGGCCATGTACATTTGCCTTCTCTTCGGAAAAGTATATTCCAAACATGACAGGTCCCAGTACCGAGCCTTGTAGGACAGCACTCGTACTGGGTCTGTTGGTGGAGGTGGAAAACTTTGTATGTCCAATACGTGAGCCATATCCATCAGGTGACATATGAATTTATGCCTAAATTTGTCATCTTGTCTTTAATACTCTAATGACCCACTCAAAGAAGTCCACCAATTTCAGTAGGCATGACCTGCTTGTTGAGACTGATGAGGGAGTTTTTTTTTTGTCTTAGGAGCATAGTTTTCCTATTTTTGAGCAGGATTTTCTTTATTTTCTTGTACAACCTATTTATACTGGGGATCCACCAAGTGGATTTGTTTTTGGTGTTTGCCCAAAGTTTATTTTTTTGGTACTGTTGTTTCTATGCCATTATTTATATGCTTGTACAGGCTTTCTGTAAACACGTCTGCATAAGACACTATGTTCTCTGAATTTGGTGGAGCTTGGCATTTACCTATGCCATCACTTAATAGGAGTTAGTTACCCTTGTAAAAGTTCTTAAAGGTTCTGAAGTTTAATGAAGTTCAGCCTTTATATTTATTTCAAGGGTTACTGCTTTGTGATCTGATCTGAACACTGAAGACAGTACAAATGGAGGGGGAGGGGGGTTGCAACATTCTCTCATTTTTGTGAGCATCAGGTCCAGGATATTTGTACCCCTTCTGGATGTGCATACTAACTGTTCCAGGGTGTTTGAACTGACAAAATCCAGGAATCTTTGAGCCTGTATGTTAGTGGTTGTGTATATATCCCAGTTTATGTAGGGATAGTTGAAATCATTCATGAATATGGTGTTTGGCTGAACTGTGAGTGACTGCAGTATATTCAGGTATGTGGTATGGTTATGCTGAGTCATATGTGGGACTTATAGCTTGCAAGGATATGTTACTGAAATTTACTTAAGATGCGTTGGACAAAGAGCAGCTCAAACATGCCATAATGTTTGACCAATTTTTTTTGTACATTGATACAACTCCATCTCTTGTCCCTTCTTGTGCGGTAGCTGGTCTAAATTTGTAGAAGGCATTATAGCCTTATACTGCCAGGGTGACGTGCATGGCTTTAAACGATCCCCTCGATTCAATAAACTCTGTGCAGGAATAGTGCTATTCTTGCACGGAGTAAACCATGTCTGTTTACCCTTAGCTTTAACAGCAGCATGCCTTGCATATTCATGAAGGCACGCTGCTGCTAAGGCTAAATGGACATGAACACTACTGAGTGCAGGGGGCATGTTTAAGTAGTACACGCACATATAACATGCCCCCTGTCCTCAAAAAGTATCATACTTTTTAAAAGTATTTCAGTGTCCGTAGACACTGAAATCAAATAAAATCAATAAAACAGTGTACACGGACACTAAAATAGATAGGGACCAAGAAACAATGCAGGGGTGTGTGTAACAGATTCTGTCAGACACACCCTGCATTGTCAAAGTGCTGTACACCATTTTACAAGTGCTTTCAGTATCTGTGGACACTGAAAGCAGGAAGTCTGGATAGGAAGAAATGCATGGGGTGTGTGACAGGTACTGTCACACACGCCCTGCATTGACTAAGTGCCATACGGCACTCTGCAAGTGGTTCCAGTGTCCGTGGACACTAAAAGCACCCATCTCAATAGGCAGCAATGCAGGGTGTGTGTGACAGGTACTGTCACACACCCCCTACATTGTTAAAGTGTCATACGGCCATACTCCTCAACTGTACAGGTTTCCGCAGAATGCCCAGATGCCTGCTTCACATACCTTTCAACCTCCTAGAGCAAGAAAGCTGTACAAAGCCATAAATAATGGGGGGTCCAAAGCCCAAAAATAGGAACACTTTTTAAATATTGCACTTACAAACATGGAAAGTTGATAGAATAAAAGGTTTGCATTAGCACGGATTTCCTGAAGGGTGTGAAGTCTGAAACCCAAATGTCTGTTAGTGTGTACTGACTTAAACCCTGAGTGATTTGCCAATGATTTTCTAGAAAACCACAGTCACACTTTGTAAGTTTGTAAGAGCAATAATTAAAATCTGTCCCTATGTGTCCCCTTACAATTTCCCTTACTGTGACTGACAAGGAGTACAGGTACATGTAAATAAAGTGGGTTGATTAATTTATTTATTTTCCATTCTCTTATATGTTTAAGCATAGCTGAGTGGGGGGTGTGTTATGGTCCTCTGCTCAGCATTGCTTAAACATCCCGTAGGAGATAAATAAAAACATACAGCTAAAGTCCTAATGCCTAGATAGCGTAGTGGTGAGAATCTCAAGACAAGCACTTTATTTTTACATGGGAAAGCAGTGTTGAAATAATTTGTTTTATTTTAAATTATGTAGCAATTGATATTTGTCAACCGGGGTAGTGTAGCTGGTCTACAATGGAAGTGAGAGTGCATATAGCATGTAAAAATCACCCATGTATAAACAAGTGTCCTGTACAGCATAGCCACACCCTATGGTAATGTAATGAAAGCACATAGAGGGACGTCATGTAATGTAAATCATATACACCTACTAGTATGTCTGTAATGATTAATTAAAAGTCATTATTCTGATATTCCCTAAAAATGAAAAGTGATCAAGGGTTAGCAGTGCTCAGCTATGTGTAGCTGGTTTAAGCATTGCTTAGACATAAATGTTAAGCAACAGTCAGCTCAGCTAAATGGATTTGCACACTGTTAAGCAATGCTCAGCAATTACCCCTTTAAGCACTGTTCAACCCAGTTTAGCAGATTTGTGCATTGCTTAGCTGAGCTTAGTATTTTCAAAATGGTCCAATGATGGCAAAGGGTGGGAATATAGCCTTATTTAAATGGCACAGGTGGGAATACAGCCAGAATCTGTTGTAGCTTTCTCTGAGTAGTAACTAGGTCAGATGTTGGTGAGGGCTCGCACTTTTGGGCACAGTGCTGGGGCATTTTGGAGTTCAGAGTCATGGCTGGTGTCCTTGTAGCAAACCATGACAACAGACTGCTGCAGGACCAGTACCAAGGCTCACAGTATAAAGCGGAGGCCTGGGACCATCTGGCACATGATCTCACCAATGCCACTGGCATCCCCCAAACTGGTGAGCAGGTACAGCATTACTATGCAGACCTAAAGCAGAGGAAGGGGGCACTCTTGGCCCAATGGAACCAAGACTCTCAGGACAACCATGCTCCAGCTGTTTGTAAGTATCCCAGATATAGCTGTACCGAATTCTAGCCTGAGTATGTGATAGACAGGTATGCATAATGTTTGTTTTCTCCTTCTACAGCTGCAGCGGAGAGGGCTAGCAATACTGAGGCCCATGAGGACAGACTGACAAGGCTGTACTGACTGAATGGTGAATACAGATCCACCTTGCAGAATATAGTGAAATAAATAAGAATGATTAAATAGTTTACTGTGTTCTGTGTCTATCAATTCAAGAAAGGTTTTCCAGACTAATAGTCATCTACAGCATATCCAGTATTAGAGCACTGTGTCATATAAGTACAATAAAAACCTAAACCACCAAATATGGTGTTTATTCTGGTATGTTGTTGTAAAAATAAACTGTGTACAGGTTCTGTACAGAAAATATAGCTTTGATAGCATGAATTAACAGAGATTGTTCTGAGAATCAGCTAGTATGCAAAACAGTGGATTGTGGAGCTGTAAATCAAAATATACATGAAATATGACATATGTTATACACTAAGATCAGGACCCTGAATACTAATGTCAAATGTATTATAGTGTGTCTCCTTCTGCACTGCCTTGTGTTAAACTTTGCATTCCAGATCGTATAATTTCAAAGGATTACTACACAGTACACTAACGATCTGTTATGCATGAATCTCAGGATTACAAGGCAGACTGTCTAACCCACAGAGTATTAGGCAGAAAACAGTCAAACAAGAAGCAGCAATTCCCCAGTAGCTCAGTGGGATGAGAAACAGCCTTGCATTTCATTTTTATCACACCCAGAACACGGTTTGAATCCAGGGAGTGGTACTTTGATATGTGCATATATACATTCATGAAATCCTGAATATTTGTAGAAACAGTCAGATAGTGGTAACAGATATTTTCTCCATAGGTCTTACAGGTAACAAAATGTCTGTTGTAGCTGTTTAAAGGATATAAATACATACCATGTACAACTGTCCCACTGTCCAACCCCATGCCTGCAAATGTCAGCAGGATAGGTACATACACCATGCCCTCTTCCCGATACATGTCTCTCAAGAATCACTCTGTCATGACTAGTGGTCACTGCTGCCAATCACCTTGGACACAGATAGGAATCGAGGTGAATTATGCTAGTAGCAGACTCACACAACATCATTGCAGGGTACCTCTTCTTTGTCAACTATGCAACCCTGACATGTACAAGTCCTTTCCAGTAAAGTAGCCACAGTTCTCCCAGTCTGCCCCATACCAATACAGGTTGACAGTATAACAGGTATCTATGTTCAACAAGAAGCTATGGCCATAAGTAGATTTAAAGTGAGGGCAGACCTGTAGAGTACTGAGCAGTACTGTTGTGAAAAATAGAAGCTGATACAGTTGTTAATGGACTCCCCCCCCCCATCTGTCATCTGCATCAATAAATATTATTCATGTACTATGCGTATGTTGTTCTCAAAACCTATTGTTGGGACGTGTTCTATTATTGTTCATATATTTCATTGGTTACATATTAACATACCTTGTTCAAATACCATTACTGGTGGCCTGTTGCTGTCAATGTAAATTGCATGCTGTTAAAATGCTTACTGTTGTTCCATGTCTCCTGTTTGCTATGCTAACGTATCAAATCTGTTGGTTTGGGTTAATTGGAGCACCCATGCATGCTGTTATAACTAATTTTGAAATGTGTTTTTCATGACTAGCCAATATATCTAGGAAAACCACAGCACCATAGCACATTTGAGAAGGTAGATCCTGGCAGATCTGCCTGTCCCACCCCATCTGGCCATGGCACAGGGCCACCAGCACATCTGGGACCCAATCTGGAACATCTTCCTCCACTGGTCCTGCATGACCTTCATGTAGAACTTCCTCAGGGGACGGGGCCCATCCCCCCTGGACATGGGCATGGAGAAGAGCCCATCACGCAGAATATTCCGAGGTATGATGCAATCTGAGTTGGGTGGGCAGCTGTGACATATTGAGTGCTGCCTGGTGCACAACGAGGGGCAGGCCACCCCTCTTGTCCAGCCCTAAGCAAAGCCACCTAGGGGGTCAAGAAGGTGCAGTGGTGACTGCCCATAAGTGGGGACCTCAGTCCCACTGTATCCATTTGGCAGCTCATGGGCTTTGGATTCCCAACTACCCCCCCTGTTCAATGTGCTTACCCCACTCATGTGTCATATACCACCCCTGTCTACTGTCTTGTGTGTCTTCACTGTCTGCAAATGCTACCTATCCTACCCAACCTACATCCCCAAACATACCTACAGCCCTTACCCAACATCCCACTCTCACCTGAAAAAAGGACATCTGTCCCACAAAAAAATCATTGCCCCATACATAGCTCTATATTTCACCCCATGTACAGTGAAATTAATCAATCTGCCCACACATTAGTCTACACATGTTTGTTGCCAGCACCCCTCCCTGTGGAGTGTTAGGCTGTAAATTTCAAATTCTACACATTTTCCACAGCTGTTGCTGGAGAAGAAATGTAGAGCTATGGTCCTTTCCTATACCCATCCTGCACATCCCTAGCTGCTTTTTCTAATGTTTTATCCCGATTGCCCCCATTTTACCACTTTCCTATCACCCTTTTTTCTTTTCTTTAATTAAAATTAGGGCTGGTGTAAGTGGGAGTAAGTGGTGCTAAGTGAAGCTAAGAGGGCTTAACCATCTGTTAGCATCATTTAGCTTTGCACACAACTTCACAACTCCACTTACAACTGCTTAAAATTGCTTTAATCACTCTGTCTCCATCAGCCATTGTTCTGCCCAGAAATAAAATAAAAAGGCCTGTCAAATCTTGAACCCAGGACACTAGCATTGCAATCACAGCAATGTAACATTACACCATCTGAACTGGAAGAATTTGTAATGATTTTATAAACATATCATGCATTCTGGCCATTTAACATTAATGAAAAAAAAAAGTAATCACTACCAAGGCTTGAACCCAGGATATTGTGCACTACAGTCATAGCAACGTACTTCTACACCACCTAAGCTATAAGAATTTGTAATGTTTTTACAAACATATCATGCACTACAGTCATTTAACATAAGGGAAAAATATATATCCGTAGAACTCTTTTATTTATATATATATATATATATATATATATATATATATATATATATATATATATATATATATATATAAAATACATCTACATCTATATTTATATATATATATATATATATATATATATATAGTTTTATATATATAGATATATTTATATATATATATATATATATATATATATATATATATATATATATATATATATTTATACATAAATAATATAGATAACCAACCCCTTACTGCAAGACATCTGCAAAAAGCCTGACAAACTGGGGGGATAAAGGGCAAACAATAGTGACATATTTGAAATATGACTGTTATACGCATAGAAGTCTGCTAGAGTAGCATGGTTTGATTTAACATATAATTCCTGTTAGATTCCAGGTCTGAAATAAAAACGAATGTCATAATTTACTTATGTCAATGCTCACATCATCATAGTGATTTGTCAGAAACCCACAACTGTTATGGTGAACAGACCAAACACATGAGCCACGCATCTGGACAGTGTCTAAACATCTGGACAGTCGATTGGTATGACTACAGTCATGCAACGGAAGAGAAAACACAGTGAGAGCTGCCAAACATCTCACCCAGCACCTTTTGAACCGCAGTAAGACCAACACGACACCACCTTAAATCAGCTCTGGGGAATTACCCATATATTTCCAAATATATCATGCACTACAGGGATGGAACTGTAGGGAAAAGCAGATATTGGTGGGAAAATGTCCCCCACAAACATTTGCACCACTGTCACAGCAGCATACCGGTACTCCAAATGAACTCTAGAGTAGAATGACTATTTGAACAAACATATCCTGATTGCCAGTCACACACTTCACCGACATATACTGGCCTAACTCACAGTCTACTGGGAATCCTGAGGTGTTACAGTACATTTTTTCAGTCTGCACCTACAAACATATACATCTGATAGACCATCAGCAACTGTAGCAGCATGCACAGTCAGATAGAAAAGGATCTATGACACTCACATCTGCTACTCTCCCTACTCAGCCCAACAAACATTGACACACAACACTGCTACACAGTCTTGGCAGTCTGCTAACAATGGTCAGACATACATAACTCTCAACTGTACAGATTTCCACAGAATGTCCAGTGTGTGGGACCATATTTATGGCCACTACCGAATGCCACTTCCAGGAGTCTGCTAAGTCACCGGGATTATATCAGGAGTGCAGTCACTAAATAAAGTTATACCATACCTCTGAACCTCTTACTGCAAGACATCTGGACAAAGTATGACATACTTGGGGAATAGGGGGACAAAAAGAGACATATTTCACATAATGGTGTTACAAACTGAAACAGTTGCTGGTGTTACAGGGTTTGTTGTAACATAACATCACTGAAGGATATATCTGAAACACTAATGGATGTTAACATTTACTGACTACAATCCTCACATTATTCTACTGATTTCTCAAAAATGGAAATTGTCTGAGAAAGACTAAATATAAGAGGTAAACTTCTGGGCAGTCTGTGGATATCTGGTCAGTTGAGAGGTTTGTCAGAGACATATCACTGTCAAATGTCAAGTCACACAGAAAATGCATGTCCAGACAAACCCTGTTAATCTAGCACTCATCTATGTGTATAATAGCAATACTTACTTACAATCTGTACCTAATTCTGGAGCTTTGTCCCCCATGCTGTTGGGCTGTCACCACATGTCTTGTCCTGAGAGGCATTTCCACCTACAATCTGTGAAACTGTAGCCCCTACACCTCCATAATGTTCTCCACACAGGCAAGGAAAAGGGGCAAGGCCCACATGAAGGACTTAATTATAGCACTGTGTGGTTATGGCATTGGCTAATGGAAAGACAACACAGCTGCTCTGGATGCAAGTAGCAGGTGGGAGACACTAATTGTTGCACAGGCCATCATCTGCTCTGAGCATTACCTACAAAAGGCAAGCTGATGCCTATGCAACACAGGTCTGAACCCATCTACACAAAGACAGACTGTGACTACACAAACCTAACCATTTGCATTATTCTGAGGAGACTCTTTAGCACTACAAGTATGTCAATCATGTAAGCTTTTATTGGAATGCAGAAGGGTGGATGCAATAATATCAAATAGGAAGTTAAACACTAGGTCTCAACAAGACCTGCTGGACTCACATGCTGTTGTCCAGCACCTATGGCCATTCCTGCTTGACCTGTCTGCATTGACATGGATCACATCTCTGCCCCCTGGGTCAACCCAACAAAGGTCAGCTCATGTATGACTACTACTGGAGTGTCTGTTGTCCAATACTGAGTGTGACACTGCTAGGCCAGCTACCTGGGATGATGTAAATATTCATATGTCACCTGTGAATGCTGCTATGATACATATGCTTCTTTTACAAATGTAAGAGACTTATATAGGTTATGTGCATAGTATACAACAGGTGCAGAAGTGTATGTTGAACTGTATGTTATATACTTAGCCCATACCTGACAACTCTACAGAGTTTTGCAGCCTGACCATATGTCTGCCTAATATTTGTAGTCAATGCCTCACACAGTTGTGTATTATCTGGCACATTACTGACAACCCATTAAAGACTGTAGTCATAACATAATAGCATACATTTGATTGCCAGATGTGATATCCTGCGACACCGTCTTTGCTTTCAACTAAGTGTGTTTCCACTAGATTCATAAAGTGACACTATTTTCCAGCCTTTGCCCATGTGTGCCTTTGTGCAGGTGTCTTGCTCTAACAGGACCTAGGAGTCTTAGCATGAAACCCATGTCAATGCAACCATACCTTGTCCTGTAGGATGCCGACATTTGTGCCGTCATTGACACCTGCTTTGCAGCTGTGGAGAGCACACTAATCTTGCAAGGTTACTCCTCCCATCATATGTTTAGACCCCAAATGGAGGGCTGTAAAGCAACAGGAGGTGGAGTGCTGAACATTATCATACACATACACACCTCCAGGCTAGTCATACAGTATGATGTAAAGGAGACATCCCGAATGCAGTTAACAGTTGACAAAGCACCTACTCAGATCATAGCTAGCTACAGACCTCCAACTATGACTATGGACACCCAACACACCTATTGGGACTTGCTGAAATCTGTCAGGATTCAATCGTCTACCCTGCTCCTGGGTGACTTCAACTACCCACCATAGTGTGCATGACCTATGTCACCTGAACATAAATTCACAGAGACTCCTCGGCTTTGTCAATGGCAATGCAGTAGATCAGCCGGTCAACACTCCTATAACAAGAGTAAATATCCTGTAACTGGTCCTAACCAGCATGAGAAGCCACTGTAGCACTCCTACAGTGTCATCCTCCTTGGTAAGATCTGACCACATAGTCATTGCTGTTCAGTTTACTATCTCCTCTGCCCCCCACCTCTTGTCAGGGTCAAACAAAATTAACTTTACACAAATGACTATAAATCTAATCAGAGCAGATAGAAGTAGCTTTACAGCCAATGTCCCATGAGTTGGAACTAGCAATAATGTCCAGGCCCACACCACAGTACTATGTGGCACCTACATAGCTGTATGGACTCAGCAATACCTGACAGGACAACATCATCTCCCTCAAGGTAGGTAAATGTCCATGGTGGACAGCAGCAATAAACAAATACCATAATAGGTGGAAATAATTGCTGGGCAGGGCCAAGAAGGAACAGGTGCCTTATTGGAAGCAATGTCATCTGGTCTACACAAGCAAATAAGGTCACAGGTGAATTACTTTAAGGCTATCTTTGAGTACAAATTGGACACATCCACCAAGGCCAGTCACTAGGCCTTCCACACATGTGTCTGCAATCCCAGAGGCAACACACAAATCTGCTCTGTAGTGGTGGTCAATAACACTACATACACATATGGCATAGATATAGACAACCGGCTGCAGATAGGTGAAGTGTAAACATCACCCCCTGTCCCCCCATTGGTATACATGTGCATGCACAGCACCTGACCCCCTCACCTCATCATATCAAGAAGCAGATCTGAATTGCCCTATCAAAGGCAACACTCAAAAGTCTTCATAGGCCTGATACAATCCCTGGCTGAATCCTGCATGAACACAGGCATGAGCTCTCAGATTCATTGCACAATGTAGTCAACCAAAGCCTGAGCACTGGTGTCATGCCATCTGCACAGAGGACAGACACTGTTATCCCTATACAGAAAGGCGGAGGAATCCACCAACCCAGCCAATCATATGCACATCAGCCTAACTAGCTTGCTCTGCAAGGGCATGGAAGGCCATATCAAGGACATTATGAACAGGGACATCGGCAACCTCAAAGTGCCTGAGGCCACACAGTGTGGTATTGTCAAAAGGAGATCAGGCCTGTTAAAACTGGTTGACTTCTCTGAAGTGGTCAACAAACACAAAGATGAGGAGAAGATGGTGAACAATGCACACCTTCACCTATCCCAGTTCTCTCACAATCATTCCCAGGAAGCCAAAATACATGCACCTACACAGCTAGGCATCAACCTGTATGTTACCAGATGGGTAGCTAACTGGCTGAATGATAGTACCCACTCGGTGAAAGTAGTGGAACTCACCTCCAGTAATAGAGTCTTCCAAGGCGGTGTACCCTAAGGATCGCTCTGGGGGCCTCTACTGTTTGAGATATACATATCTGAGGTACAGGACAAAAGCAGTGATTTATAGCTGCCCAGGTGTACAGATGCTTGCAAGCTGACCACTGTCTTACATTCCCCTACTGATGTTAGCATCCCACAATAGGCCCTCACCCAATTAATGACTAGTGCATGAAGAATTTCCGCAAACTGAATGCCAGGAGAAGCATCATTCTCCCTGCTGTGGCAGATGTCATCCACACTAATTATGGTAGTAATAATGTACTGAGCATGCAATCAGCTGTGAGGAATTTGTGCACCATGGTTGGTAGCAACCTGACAGTTTCCCACCTTGTGGGCACCATTGTTTAGAAGGCTGTCTACTTGGCCCACCTCACAAATACGGGTATGTCATCCAGGAACCAGGAGGCCACAACATCCCTGTACTCCACCCTTATCAGATGCATTACCAAGTACAATGGCTCCTTTGGCATGTACCTTGCCAAGCAAATACAGCAGTTGCAAAGACCAGAGGTTCCTTACCAGGCAAATCAAGGGACCATAACACCTATCCAATACAGGTAGGCTGAAAGCCCTGTCCCTGTACTCACTCTCATACAGACTGATCATAGGTGGTATGTATCTGGCATACAAGGCCATTTCCAAACCAGCCTTGATGGCATTACTGCATGTCTGTAAGACAAACCCCACTCATGCATCATGCAAGCAAGGCCCTCTCCTGGTTTGTGACATGTATAGTACTTGTTGGTGGGATAGTTTAGTGTCCCACACAATATACTGTCTGTAAAATACACTCCCTCCCCATGTCTAGCAGAGTATGTGTATAGCCCTCTTGAAGAAGAAGCTGGATGACTAAATGGGAAATGGATGGGACACCCCTGTGATCCAGCATGTGTCCCAGCTGGACAGGAGAAACAGGTGCTGGCCTGGAAGGGACATGGGTGAATGTCTGGGCCAGGCTTATGAGTTCATCAGGGCAAATAGCTAGTATCATCTTATGAGGCTATGCACCTAGTACTTTACATGTTTCCTGTATTTACTGAGACCGTCCTGCAATGTTGTCTGAAATGAATCCCTGTGAGTCTGAACTGTGTAGGTACTGCAATGATAGTGTATAGTCTTGCCCCTTCATCAGTTATCATCACATATCATTACACCATGTCATTGTGTGTGGTCTGTACAGCAGTAAGTCATCTCTTTCCGGAAGTGCATATGCATTTGGTGACACTGTATAGCTCACTCCAATAGCTTTGGTCTTGGCCACAAATACCATTCTACTACTAGGCCCATCACACAGTAGGATGTGACACCCTTTGTTGTGTGCCTAACAGTAGCAGTGAAAGAGATGGATTGTGGCAGGCAGAACTACCGTAAAGTCGGCCCTTAAAGGGCCAATAAGTGTCACAGCTGTGCCAGACTGTACCAGGAGTGTGTGTGTGTGTGTGTGTGTGTGTGTGTGTGTGTGTGTGTGTGTGTGTGTGTGTGTGTGTGTGTGTGTGTGTGTGTGTGTGTGTGTGTGTGTGTGTGTATGTGTGTGTGTGTGTATGTGTGTGTGTGTATGTGTGTGTGTGTGTGTGTGTATCAGCAAACATAATACTGCAGGGTATTAATTTACATATGTTGTCTTCCCCTCACAGGTGAACACAGGGATTAGTGTCCCTCCCCCTCACAACATGATGTCAAGTTGTCTTAGCAGACTCCCATGAGTCAGGCACAAGTGGAGTTGTTGGTGCCTGAATCCGTGCCATTGTTTGTTATCACACTTTCACCCACCATGTCCCCACACACAGTTAGTATGCCCACACATACCCAGTCCAGAGCAGCCATGAATAATGGGCAGGTTAAGAGTGGTGGCATGGAACAGGCTAGTGTGTTAAGTATGGTGAGTGTGAGTGTAGACATCAGCCATAGGCAGAGAGCAGGTGAGGTCACACACAGGCAGATGGATAGGGGTGCTTGACAGAGGATTGCTGCCCATCAAGCTCCTGTCACAAGTGTCACAGCAGGTATCACCAGATGCATGTTATGGTCCATCATGGAAGCACAGGCACGTACTGACTTCAACACCAGACAGATGCTCAGGGTCATGAATGCAGTGCTCCCTGCCATGTGTGATGACCTCCATGGCATTTGTTATGCCATACGTCATTTTGCCGATGTTGTGGATAGACAGTAGGGTGAGACATTTTCACTGCTCGACTGTTCCCATAGTGGATGCTAGGGGTTCTATCACACACCAGTTGGCAAAATTTTTAGATTTAGAACTGAAAAGTATCGTGTTTGCAGAACCACATGTATGTATTGATTCGTGGATTTTCTCAAATGGCTGAACTCCCTTTCTTTTAAAAAAGAATGGGTGTTTCTTACAATTGACATTAAAGATTTATAAACCATGATCCCAAACTCCCTAGGAGAGGAGTGGTTTTGTGAGTATTTGGCCAGTAAAGACCTTCCACAAAATACTATTAACACCTATGAACTTTTGTTAGATTTAGTCCTGAAATTTAATTTTATTCTGTTTGAGAGGGAGTTATACCTCCAAAAGGATGATATTGCAATGTATTCAGCATGTGGGGGGTTGATGTGGGAACAAAAGTTCTTGCTGGCTTCCCCATATTTTTCTTTATGCGATCTTTGTGTTCGATAGCAGGATGATATCTTTATTTTGTGGTCAGGAGCTATCAACTTGACTGACTAGTTCATTACATTTATTAACAATGCCACAAGTTTTCTAAAATTTACCACGTAATGGATGTTGCACAGATTTCCTATTTAGATGTTTTCGTGAATAAAGATTTGAATAAATGTAGGCTTACTGCAGAGATCTTTTGTAAGCCTACTTAGTCTAAGTCATTTTTGCACTTCCATAGCAACCAGCCATTATTTCAAAAATGAGCCATAGTAAAAAGTCAGTTAGAGCTGCACACATAGTTAGATTTGTTTAAATTCTTAGAGGAGTGTGAGTTGTTGAAAATGATGTTCCTAAACAGGGGCTACCCTGAATGGTACATAGACAAGCTGTTCTTGGAAGTGAAACAAAAAAGAGATAATGGTCACGATCAACCTGTACCCACAGGTACCAAGGACCTGTGTACTATTGTGGATAGTTCTCTAGTTAATGATACAGTCACAGATATATTCTCTCAGACTTCAGTTCTCAACTCTAACACTGAAGTTGGAAATTTTACCAGTGCTTTAATTACCCCCTTTAGCCAGGACAGTTATGTTATTAAAGACATTTTAGTAAAGAATTAGAATGTCCTGGTCAATGAACATGATGTGAGAGAAAGAATTGGTGAGAAACCAATTTTAGTTTTTAAAAGAGCTACTAATTTGAAGTACATATTTGACCACGTTAAACCCACAAAAATTAAGGGGCATATGAGGAAGTGTGGTGCTTGCACTTTTTGCAAGCACATACTAGAAGTAAGCCAAATTGTGATTAATAATCAAAATATCAACATTTATGGGAAACCAGGTTGTAATACCAGTGTAGTTGTTTATTGTGCTCTCTGCTCAGCTTGCCCATGTTTCTATGACGGCAAGACCGAACGGAAGTTTAAAAATTGGATTGGGGAACATCTTTATAATATTCAAGCGAGAAAGATTACAAATGCTCTTGCGAGGCATATTAATACCCATAATGATCATGTGTTTAAATGTATTGTGTTACAGACCCGAGAAGTGTCTGATAGATGGGGAGCATGGCCACTGCTACTTGAGAAAGCATAGCTTTTTGACAATTGCAGTTAACAGCACACTGCTGGCCTGGTTTAAATTAAGCCGTTTCAGTATCATGTCTTTTAAAACTAAAAGCTCTGTCTTGGTGACCATTTGTTTTTATATATGTATATTATGTTAAAGTTTTAAACCTTTAAGAGGATTTTTAGTTTATTTGATTTTATATATATGTAATCAAGAAGTGTTGATTAGGATATGTGATTGTTGCTGGGGGTGTGTTTATTTTAGGCATTTCTGTTGGTTGAACTTGGAAGATGTATTAGATCTGTATAATATTATTGGACAGCCATTCTTTTAAATGTTTTTGTATATTTTAGTAATGGTATCTGATGAAGTTCCAGTTCTAGTGACAGGATGAAATCCTGTTTATTAATTAAAAGGATAATCTGCTTTATGGTTGCTTTTATTTACTGGCTTTCATTTGAATTTGTCGGCCGGACTTTTTAGTTAAACTGTTTTTTCCTGCATGCTGTCTTCTGTTGCTGGAGTTGTTTAAGTGTGTTTACACATATAGGTTGCAAACATGTGGATATCCCATTTACATCTGTAAAGATGACTGGCATGGGCTGTATAGTGTTACATGGTGCATGTGAGGCAGATCCCATTAACAGGCTCTTTAAAGTAATGTCATGGGTAGGGGGTCAACATGCCTTAAAATGGTATTACCTACATACACACAACAGCTACAGGGGACATGCTTCATACCCACTACTACAGCTGTCAGTATTGAGATCAGAACCCCTACTCATCTAATTATTTCTACTATAGTATTACACATTTATTGCATGTCACAGAGCTTAGAGGGCTGACAAGTGTATACAGGTATATCTAAGGTAAATGACATTAGCAGGCCTTGTAAATTAGGGCAATGGGATGTGCACTGGGTGATACATGCCTCAAAATGGTATAACCCACACCCTCAGAGCATATGATTCTCACCCAAACACACACAGGGGTGATGTGAGTCTTACACACACACACACACACACACACACACGCACACACACACACACACACACACACACACACACACACACACACACACACACACACACACACACACACACACACACACACACACACACACACACACCACACACACGCACACACACACACGCACACACGCACACACGCACACACACACACACACACACACACACACAGTGTCACAGTTGCCAGTATTTCGTTTAGAACCCCTACCTATCTACTTATGTGTGCTACAGTGTTACACAGTTATCGTATGCACCACAGAGCTTATAGGATTTAACAATGTCACAAGTTATGTCTAAGGTGATTACATCAAGAGCCCTTGTAAAGTATGGCAATTGGAAATGTACTGGGTGGGAAGGACATCAAAATACATCACCATGCAAACATACATACTTACATACACCTTCACACACACCCAAATTTGGCACAACTGAGTGCAGAACCCCTGTCTTTCTAGTTATCTGTACTATACTGTTACTTAGTTATTACATGTGCCACAGAGCTTATAGGGCTGAGGGCTGCCCAAAGGTACCTGTAAGGGCAATGACAGCAGGACTGCTAAAGTAAGGCACTAGGAAGTGTTGTGGGTGTGCACGTCCTCAAAATACTTTGTCTTACAAACATACACACTTACAAACTCTTGTACATACACACACACACACACACACACACACACACACACACACACACACACACACACACACACACACACACACACATTTGCCAGATCTCAGAATAGAACCCCTGTCTATCTAGTTATTTGTATTACAGCATTAAGCAGTTATTGCATGAGCTACAGAGCTTGCAGGGCTGACAGTTGCCCAAAGCTGCTTCTAAGGTGTCCGACATCAGCAGGACTGCTAAGGTAGGGCACTGGGATATGTACTGGGTGGGGAAGTCCTTAAAATACTTCAGCCTACAAACAAGCACACTTACACACACATTTGCTAGAACTGGGAATAGAACCCCTATCCATCTAATTATTTGTACTATAGTGTTATGCAGTTATTCACAGGCTACAGAGCTTATATGGCTGACAAGTGCACAAAGGTACTTCTAGGGTGACTGACAGCAGTACTGCTAAAGTAGGACACTGAGAAGTGTTGTTGATGGGGAAGTCCTCAAAATACTTTACCAGTAAACAAACACACACACACACACACACACACACACACACACACACACACACACACACACACACAAACACACACACACACACATACACACACACACACACATTTGCCTGAACTAGGAATTGAACTCCTGCCTATTTAGTTGTTTGTACTAAACTGCTACAAAGTTATTGCATGTGCCACGTGGCTTGTAGGGGTGGGGCTGTGCAAAGGCACTTTTGAGGGTAATGACATCAGCAGGACTGCTAAAGTAGGGCACTGGGAAGTGTTGTGGGTGGGAAAGTCCTCAAAATATGTCATCCTATAAACATACACACTTACCCACACTTGTGCACGCACTTTCCAGAACTGGGAAAAGAACCCCTGTCTATCTAGTTATTTCTACTATACTGTTATATAGTTATGGCACATGCCACAAAGCTTATAGGGCTGTGGCTGCTCAAAGGTACTTCTAAGGGGAATGAAATAAGCAGGACTGCTAAAGTGGGGCACTGGGAAGTGTACTGTGTGGGAATGGCCTAAAACTGCTTTACCTACAAACAAACAAATGCACACGCACACACACACACACACACACACACACACACACACACGCACACACGCACACACACACACACACACACACACACACACACACACACACACACACACACACACACACACACACACACTTGCCAGGACTGAAATTAGAACCCTTACCAATCTAGTTACTTATACTATAATGTTACTCAGTCATCACATGCACTACAGAGCTTACAGGGCTGACTGGTGCCCAATGGTACTTCTAATGTGAATGACAGCAGCAGATCTTGTGAAGTAGGGCATTGGGAACTGTACTGAGTGGGAACAGCCTCCTAGTACTTAGACTTGTTGGTGCACACACACACACACACACACACACACACACACACACACACACACACACACACACACACACACATGCTCAATGGCAGGTGATGTGATTATAACAGCCACCTCAGTACTATTACACAATGGAGCTTGCCTTCATGCTGGCACTCATAACTAGTTAAGACCGGTGTGCCACTGTCCACAGCAGGACATCACTCTATGCCATTCAGGGTATCAGTGTGTGTGACTCACTCTGTATGTGTCCCCCTGTGTCTCTTTCTGTCACTCTCTCTTCTCCACATCTATGTGTGTCTATGCTTCACATATTGTTATCTGTTGCCCATATATATGTCTGTGTATCACACACAACTGATGCAGATATATCACATATGGGCCACCTACAGCTAGCTAATGATAATTCTATCTGATGGGTGTGTATAGGGACAGTTAAGGTGTACATAGTTGTCTTTATGCAAAGATATATATGCACAATACAATTATATAGTCCAATGTGGGCTTAATATGGCCTGTGATTCTGTAAGTGTAGGAGCATGCCCATTGTGACCTTCTATAGTGAGAATGGGACTCCATTCCAGGGATAGGTGTACTCCAGCCTGGGGTTTTGTGTGCTGCAGCCATACCTCTCAAAAGTAAACAGGACTTTCCTAGAGGTATTGGGTTTGTTTCAGCAGACATTTTCTTACATATCTGAAGTCTGACACTGCAATGAATTGTGTCATTACCTAGTGACAGACACACTCAGATCATCACAGTGCTTTTTCAGAAGTATACAAGATGTATGATGCACAAACCAATATTATGAGCCTGACTATATAAATTATTGCCCAAAAAGGCCATTTGAGAGGTGTGGCAACATCTGGTTGACTGATGAAGCAGTGTAAACAGTCCAGCAACTTGGTGATATACTGGCTAGGAATCTCCTGCTTGTGTGGTGTTCTTCTTACCTGGAAAGTCATATCCTGATGTGGCCGTACCTCTCAACTGTACATTTTTTTGCAGATTGTCCAGGTGTTTGTCTAGAAGTTTTGTCCAGTCTAAATAAACTTGTGTTTTTATGGCAAGTTAGTTGCATATATTGAAGACTGACATTACAAACTAATGACAGACATTAGTGTTTCAGACTTCATAACCTTAAGACAATTCCTGCTAATGCAAAATCCCGTATCCTACCAATTTTCTCAGTATGTAAGGGCAATATTTACAACACATGCTTTTCGTTGTGTCTTTGTCCCACTTTTATTTATGACCTTGTCCAGATGTCTTGTTGTCAGAGGTTGGGAGGTATAGGTGATGGTACAGAGTGCATTCTCCTCTGCAGAAATGTCCACCATATGTGTAGTATATTCTACATAGCACTGTGACTTCCAGGTATGTCAGTAGCAGAGCAGTACAGAGTAATGTGGTGAACCACTGACAGACAGTTGTGTATAGGTTAATAGATTGCTGTGACATTAGTAGGATATTGGCCCTGAAGCCCTTATAACCCAGGCAGACAAGAACGAGAACGCCAGTGCGCATGCGGGAGCTCCGCGCAAACCAGCGCTAACCCGGTTACAACTGCTTAAAATTGCCTTAGTCACTCTAAATGACAGGTCCTGTAGTCAGTTTAAAAGCAAAATAAAATCTCACAGTCAGTCCTGAACCCAGGACCTTGGAAACAGTAGTCTGCATGACTTACCACTAAGCCATGACTGTTATATAAGAGCATTGTGCTACAATAAATATATCATGTAATATTAGGAATGAATGTAAAGGGAATATAGGATGTGTAGTACACAAAGCATGTCATGTATATTTACTGCCAAATCTAGTGGATTTCTATAATAGTAGTGTGTGAACAGAAACAGCCATGCTAGTTGGTAGCTAGTAGGTAATAATGTCACTTATTATACATATATAAATATATATATATATATATATATATATATATATATATATATATATATATATATATATATATATATATATATATATATATATATATATATATATATATATATAGTTGTAGGTGTCAGTGTACATACACACTTAGTACAGGAAACAGGAGAGATGAATGGAGAAATGTTCATCTACAACACAGCCTGAATTATGAGAAAGATACTAACCTTTACACTCACAGAACAGTGTCCACAGCATACCAGCATGGTCCCCGCCCTTACAATCTGAAAGGTCAACGCCTATCTCACATACCCTTTTGTAGCACAGTCCTGAAATCACAGTGAGAACTGCAATCAGTACACAACTGGCTGCATGCAATTAGCAAAGGCTGGCTTACAATTGGTGCAGAGGCCATCACATGGACATATGCAGATACCTACAAAAGCATCCTGTACTCCCAGTCCACGCATGCAATACTTTCATTGCACCGTCTGGAGGCAGAGAGAGAGAGAGAGAGAGAGAGAAAGAAAGAAAAAAAGAAAATAAAAACACAAACAAAAACCACACTTAAGACAAACTAAGTTGAAGCTGTCATCAGTGTCAGTATCAAGCTGGGCTAGCAGCAGCAGGAACCTATACTAACAGTAACGCAACCAGCTGCGACAAACACAGGTAATGTAAAGTAACAATTTAATAGTCTACATACTGTGAACCCTCCATATGTGTTATTGGTCTGTATCTATATGTATGTCTATGTGATAAGTTTTGTGTACGTTGTTTTACCCAAAGGGGATGACTATACATTACATGCCATTCAGTGTTAGGCCATGATTCTGGCACCAGTTGTCCGTTTCAGTGAGGCCTGTCTGTAGGATGTGTGTGTCAGCTGGTGTAACGACTATGGCGCTTAGTTTGCAGTCATCTGGGAAATTTGTCATCCACAACCCGCCCATGTTTACTTTCACATCTGAGAAGTAAATGCCAAACAAGAGGGGTTCTAGGACAGAGCCCTGTGGGATACCACTTGTGACTGGCTTTGAGTCTGACATGGCTCCTGCAAATTTGACTTTATGGATTCTGTTGTTCAACCAGTTTGTAACCCATCATGTGACATATGTATTAACATTTAAGCTGATGAGCTTGTCTATGATGCCTGAGTGGAGTATTGTGTTGAAGGCCTTAGGCAAGTCCAGGTAGGCTGTATGGACTGCTTTGCCCTCATCAATGGCTGTAGTGACTGTTTTGAAAAAGTCAACCAGGTTCAAAAGGCAGGATCAGCCCTTCACAAAGGCAAACTGGGTGGGATCAAGTGTCTGTAGGTACCCAATATCGCTGTATATGAGTCCCATAATGAATCTTTCCATAGCTTTGCAGACCAGGCTGGTTAAGCTTATGGGGCGGTAGTTCCCAGGGTCAGTAGAGGTGCCTCCTTTGTGGAGTGGGACCACTGTTGCTGTATGCCAGTGTTCAGGTACATATCCCGTAGTAAGGCTAAGGTTAAATATCAGTTTGATATGCGGTTGTAGCTCCTCTTGGAGTTCACCTAGCACACATCCAGGGATACCATCAGATCACATTGATGCTGTGTGTTCTGCTTTGCTGAGGGCGGCCCTCACCTGGACATCTGAGATGACAGGGAGGTTACATTCAGCTGTGATAAGTATTTCTTATTGTGGGGGAGAGGGAGGGGGGATATTTGCACTGAACCTGTCTGCCAGAATGTTGCCAATATCTGTGGGATCAGTGAATTTTATGTAGTTGTGTACTAACTCTGAGCATATCTGATGAAGAAGGCCTCTTGGTTATCTATAGTGTCCTTGGTCATTTCCCTCTCAAAGTTGGCCTTGGATGTTGTTATGAGAAAACTTAGCTTATTACTAGTGCCGACCACAGATGCCTTCCCTTTATGTAATTCTGCTCTGTCCTGCAGTAGCCTCCTACTATCGTTATACAATTTGTCTTTGGCTGGGGTCCACCAGACAGGATGCTTAACCTATGTGCATAGGGTCTGGATTAGAATTGTGTGTGCATGTTCCATGCATTCTTTGGGATGTCCATGGGAAGCATTTGCAAAGGGGTCAGCATTGTGGGTTGTGGCTTCCACTGGTCCAGTGGGCTGCATGGATAACATCTCAGTCCTAACAAGTGAAAATCTGTCTATTCACATATATATCAAAGTAGTCTACTGTGCTGGTGGTGGTGGTGGGATATGTATATCCAGGCCGATTATTTTGTGTCC